>NC_090323.1:253697341-254000353 GCF_040869045.1 Eurosta solidaginis | reverse complement strand
GTGATATAATCAATGCGCACATAACCAATGCAACTTCACAAAGCGCGACAAACAGCACACCCGGCACTGCCGTTATTAAATTTTCTTCACATGAACTCAACGACGAAGGTTTCGAAGAAACACAAAGTCTGGTATCGGATACACCATCGCAGGGTAAGGAGAGCACAAATTCATCATGCAATGGTGTCACCGAACTTGTCACACCACAGGCAAGCAGAGCAACATTAATGACCACTACCAACACGACGCCAAAATCCAGCAACACTTTAACAAAGCACAGCACCACCCGACTAGCAGATCGTTTACAAATTTCCAAGTTACGCAACACGCTCCCACAGAAACCTCAAGCCACATACGCACACCAAATTCCATCACGCCGTCCTACAACAAACCCTACGTCAGTCGACCGCAATCGATCTTTCCGCACATCTACTTTGACGGGGACGGCTACTCCATCCTCTGTATATACTGCTGCTACTAACAATGCAGCGAAACGTTCACATTCCATGCGTCGTCCATTGAGTCATCAGCAAGACACAGTACAAAGTGTCAATTCCTCACCCATACATACAGTTCGTCGCGATGTGGAGCGCAGTAGTTCACGCAATAGTCTGCGTTCATCACGTTCGTCCATTAATAGCGCTGTTTCTACCAATACAGTACGTCGCATGCCAATTGTGGTGAGTAAGTCGCCGTTACAAACGGTCTCTGTTGACTCATCACCCAGCAAACGTCCACTTACAACGCAAAACAATACGCCACCGCACAATCGCCTGAGTGCAGGTACATCCGCAAGCCATTACCGTGCACCCGTTCCAGCTAGTCGAAGCAGCAGTAGTGGGTCCAGCATAGGACAACATATAGTTGTGGTACGCAAAGTAGCTGGAAGTGGTAGCGGGCAGCGATCTGTGCATTTGGGTAGTGCGAGTTTCAAAGAAAATCAAACAAACAGCACACCGACACGACCTAATATTGCACGCAGTGCAGTTCTAGTCAAAGCGACCATGTCACAACAGGCCATTGCCACCACACCGCAAACGACGACGCATCCTCGCGCGAATAGCAGCACGCGAAGTAGTTCGAGCAGCCGCGGTATAAGTAGCTTTATGAGGCCAACTGCGTCAAGTGCTACCAAGAGAACTAAATAGGAGAGATAGGAATGGAGGTATGCTTACTACTGGGTATGTAGTATTTCCGTACATAAGTATGAGTAAATTAGGGACATTCGTATTTTGCAATATGGCTTAGAGATTCTCATTCTAAATAAGGCAACTTTGTGCAGGGTGCTGCACTCCTTTCATTATACATGTAGTTAGACTAACTGAAAGTGGTTTCGAGTTGTATACCAAGGATTTCTGTTGTCTGGTGAATTGTCTAATATCATCGGAAAGAGCAATACAGATACGCTGACTACTTATGACTCAAGTCCCATGATATAAAAAAACAGTTAATCTAAGCTGCATGATCATAATGAAAAAGTGTCGGGCAGATCTTTCTTTGGAAGGTTCTAAATCGTCTTGATGTACAGCTCGGAATCACAGACGCGGTCAGGAAAAGATATGATGACAGAAGATTTATGGTCCCGCCAGGGCTGCAAACGACGTGTATCGAAGAAAGTTTGAGATGAGCTGTACGAACTTTGCGCATATATGAGCATAGTGCAGCGAATAAGAGAATGTACTAGTACAATGCCGTACCCCGACGCAAATCCAAGAATGAATATAAAAGGATGTGTCAATGAAAGCACGGTTGTTCAAAAAGCGAATGAACGATTAAGTTGTTCTAAATAATCGACAGAGTTTAAAGTTAGGTAGGTTATTCCACTTCTAAATTATTTTACGAAAAGACCACGTACCATACTTAAATTAGCGTTAACTTTACATTTCCTGCCACCAGTAATGTACTTTTTTTTCAAACCGACCTCAATCTCTATAGATGTTAATGCGTGGGATCGCCACGAATTGTTATTGAACACCATCCGCGCTTTTACAGATTTTGCAGTCCAAACTGGGCACTTAAAGTGCGTTTAGTTATAAATAGGGGTCTTTAAGCAAACGCAATTTCTTATTAATTTAAAACGAAATATGACCACCCCGAATGTACATTAACAGGTACGAAAAATCTATATAAAAAGAAAATGCAAGAATATACACCTGGAAATCTTTCATATCTTAAAATTGAAAAGTATGCAAAAATAATAAAATATTACATACAATGGGTATGGGTGCATTTACAAGGGGCGGTTGATAAGTTCGCCAATTTGATTTTCTTTAAATAAAAAATAATAATAAATAAATACATACAATATATATACATATATGTATGTATATAGGACGTGAACTTATCAAAATATTTATAGAAAATGTTGTCTGTATTTTAGGGCTGTTCTTATAAATCAAATAAACGAATTTTACCAGTCTCACGTCTACGTCTTCAAACGGTTAAGGGTTCTTGAACAGGAGTCAAAATTTATTTGTATGTGTTAACATCTACTCTCGTATTAACGATTTTTGAGGTTAGAAAAAACATTAATTTTTTAGTCACCATCTTCATTTTTACCCCTGTGCCATGCCCCTTAAACGTCTCGAATAATATAGGATTTTTCAGCTTGGTGTTATTTTTTGAAAGACTAAGATTGGAAAAAGTCGTTTATTTGATTTAAAAGAACAACCCTAATGTGTTTATAAATATATATTTAATATGAGTACGTTGTTACAGTTGCTGCAAAGCATGAAAAATTAGCATATAAGACACAATACGTATGTGAATACATTAGGGTGGAAAGAAAAAACGGTTATTTTTTTATTCGAGATTGAAGTTTGTAGCTCATAAATACTTTACATTACCAATAACCAAAACCAAAAACCAAAAAAAGACAACAAGTTTTACATAAAAAAGAAAGGCTTATAAAGAACTGAATAAGAATTAATGGGAGTAAAAAATAGTCCCCCTGTTTTATTCTAGACAATTTTCAAATTGAACATCGCTTCTGTTTTTTTAAAAAAAAGTTTTTTTCATTTCACTACACCCTAATGTACATACGTATTTATACAAAAAAAATATGTAAATGATAACTATACCGTCGTTGTATTTTTCCTACAAGACTTTAGATAACACTTAAAATTATATATTTGGCATATACATATATACATATGTATGTTAACGTCCATTAAAACGAAATCGAAAAAAGAATTTCTGCTGGCAATTCTCAAAATATTAAAAGTCAATTTTAGAAAAAGATCTGGTCATCGACTTTTTAAATTTTCATTTATATTTGTAGTCCAATCTTAAGTTATGACTTCCGCGAATTTTTTATGTTCGCTTGTCAAACATAGTCACCCGAGATTGCCCAAAATCGTATTTTTTGTGTTCTTTTCAAACTTTTAGCTTTAGTTAATTGATACAAATATGTAATGGAAAATTTAAAACGGCGACCAGAAAAAAATACGTTTTTAGAAACTAACACCTCTATTGCGAGTGTCAGCCGAAAGAGAACCGATTATTTGTCGACCCCATCGTTTCCTTTTAATTTTTTTACTGTGGAAATTAATCGCCAAATTTTTAGACCATTATAGTTATTTTATAAGATACAGATTTTATATAATTTTTAGCTTTTCGATGTATATAGATTAATTTGTATCCATTATTAAGACGATCCACACTTGCAATAGGGGGATGGATTTCAAAATTTTGCGTGTACGAAAAACTTTTAAGTATTTTCTCGATGCGGTCTAATATTTACATACATACATAAATATGTAAATACATATGTATATTTTTATATGCCCTACTCTTAAGCCGTCCGCGTATATCGAATTTGTAAAGCACAACTTTGAAACTAAACCCGAGCACAGTGCAACTTTTAAATATATTTTCTTCTTTGAATTGAATATGTGGTAAAAGGAGTTTCGAAAAGAATAAAATAAAATATTTTTTTATTTGAAAATAGAATTTTAAAAAGCTCTTTTATTTCCTTTTTGTATATTTTTTTTTTTATTTTTTTTTTTTAATTAATTGTTATTTATATTTTTTCCAGCGCTTTTATACATTTCTTTTATTTCCTTTTGTTAGATCTCAATTAAGATTGTTTTCAAAGTCAAACCAAACCAACCATCTGCTATTTCGGACGAAGCCGAACCGAGTACTTTCCGTGTACCCAAATAACAAATAATTATCGAATTTCGAAGTTTTAAGAGGGTGTTACGGATACGGGCAGTCATTTGCTAAATGTGAGTCCGTCAGGCTGAGCGAGCACCTTAAGCTACTGTTAAATTAATTTTAAAGGTTTATGTAAAGATTTTTATTTTTAACTTAAAATAAAATAAATTTGCTTTTTTTTATTATTTTGCTTTCATGTAACTTGTACACATTTTTTTTTTTTTTATTAAATTTTTTTATTTTTACTTTTACAGTCGGGCCTTGATTATCTGTGATGGTCGGGACCAGAAGCATTACGGATAATCGATTTTCACGGTTAATGGAATAACAATTTTGATTATAGTTTTTTTAATATTTTTATTATTTAACAAGTGAACATTGGTGTACATACATATTTACATTAAAAAAATTAATTCAACAAAATTATGTACATTTTATATTAAATAAAATGTATGTATACATGAAGTTTTCTACTGAAAACATGAGGCAAAAAAATGACTTCAAGCAAAAAAAGAATACAATTTCTTAAAAAAAAGTCATGCAATGTTGTTTGTCTAATATTTTTCAATTTATAAGTTTCTTTTATAAGTTTTTCTTGTATGCGATAAACTTGAATTTAACCTTCTCTGTAATTCCGGGACAACCAGGGATATCCAGGAAATTCAGCAATGTGCTTGATGCCCCTATCGCTTCTTTTAAAGTGGTTTCTGAAACAATTACATCGTCTTCATCAGTGTATTCCAATCCATTGTCTCGCTCAGGTTCATCCGAGTTACTGTTTGACATGCTTATAATTTCTTCATCTGACAAAACAGCAAATTGGGAGGCATTTTCATTACATTTCAGCCATGTCTCTATATCCTCTGTGGTAAAGTCATCCGTAATATTGATCATTTGTGCCACATTCACGTGCGTATTCGATATGTCCATACCTATAACAAAAATCGATGATTAATTAAAATTAAAAAATGAATTTTTGCATGAAAATATTTTATAAAATTATAAAAATATGCCTACGCACCTTCTTTATCTGGGCATAACAAATTATTCCAAGCGTTCTTCAAAACTTCAGAAGTAACAGCGTCTCAAGCATTATCAATGGACCACAGGGCTTTCTTTATATTAAATTCTTTTTTAAAATCTTTATTATTTGACGAGACTAGTTTTTGCACTATAGTTTTACGATAATGGCATTTAAGACTCCATATTACACCCTGATCCATCGGTTGGATCAAGGACGTACAATTCGGCGACAAATATTTTACAATAACGTTTTTAGCCTTAAAATCGTGAACGTCTGGATGTGCCGGGCAGTTGTCCAATAACAGAAGGATTTTGCTATCATCCGTAAGACCGATTTTCTTAAGATGCTCTTTTACCTCTGGCACAAAGTTTTTGGTAAACCATTCTAAAAATATTGTTTGCGTTACCCATGCTTTTGAATTGGCCTTATAAATTACGGGAAGGTCGTATACATTTGTTAGAGCTCTTGGACGAGCACTTTTACCAATAACTAAAGCTTTGCACTTGTGTGTACCAGCAGCATTAGCGTAAACTGAAGTGGTTTCTTTTGGCACCTTATGTCCATCTATGAATCTTTCATTATGACAAACCAAACTGCTCTCGGGAAAACACTTCCAAAAAAGGCCTGTCTCGTCCGCATTATAAATTTGCTCACTGGTAAAATTTTCCGTTGATATCAATTCATTTAATTGTTCTACAAACATTGTGGCACTTACATAGTCTGCTGAAGATTTTTCTCCTTCAGCATGAAGTCTTTTTATTCCATGCCTATTCTTAAAATTTTGCAACCACCCGTTGGAGTATTCACACTCAGAATCAATGTTTAGTTTTGTGTGGTATATTTTAGCCTTATTATATATTTCTAGCCTTCTTATCATCAGTCCTGTAATTGGAGTGCCTTTAAAACGCTCTTGTCTGAACCATTCGTAAAGTGCCAAATCTACTTTTGGTTTTTCAGCTGTCTTTAAAGTTTTTCGGTTACGAAATCCAACCACCGAATCACTCTCTGCACAAAACTTTAAAAGCTTGTCTTTGCTTTTTAAAATGTTATAAACGGTCTGCATCCCAACTTCGTATTTTTGAGCTATCATTTTAACACTCACATTATTTTTCAAATGCTCGTTAATTATTTTTACTTTATCTTCAATATTTAAAACGTTTCTTTTTCTTTTTACCACTGGTAACGGTGACATACTAAATATATTTAGATCTAACCACCCGCACTTCTCAAATTTCAGAATTAAACTACAATAATAACTTGTAAATGCTTCTAGCTCATCGTCAAACAAGGGAATTCCACGTTTTCATGTTTATTATACATACATATGTACATATTCACCAACAGTGACGTGCTATTAACACAAACACAATTTTAGACGGATAATAGAGGTAATCACGGTTAATCGAAGCAAACAATTTGAAAACACTGCAAAGAAAAAACAATAGCCTGATCTTTGGCCTTCACGGTTAATCGGGGTTACCGGTTAACCGGATCACGGATAATGGAAGCCCGACTGTAATTATTATTTTAGTTTCTTTCTTAAATTTTTGAATTACTTTTTATTTACTTTGCTTAAGTATTTCTTAGTAATTTTTTATATTATTGTTTATTTTTTTTTTCATCACTTTTATCTTTTGTTTACTTTTGTTTTAGAACAACTTTTGTAATTTGAAGTTTTTCAAATTGTTTTATTTTTATATATTTTTTTGTATTCCTTTTTTATTTTTAAATTATTATATTTTTTATGATTTTTTAAATATTTTTCAATTTTTGTTTTTTATTTTAATGATTTTTTGTTTAATTTATATGTATGTAGTATATATTTTTTAATCTAAACTCACACACATATCTCAAAATATCTTTATACATACTACAAAAACAATAACAAAACAGCATGAAAACAAAAAAAGTTTTCACCAAAAAAGTCGCAAGCGTTCGTCGAATAAATTTCTTTCTATTATGAAAGGCTTATTAAAACAAAAATAAAATACGTTTGCTAAGTTATTAATATAAGCTGAATAATAAATATATTAACGAAACCAAGCCATTTTACTTACTAATATTTAAGCTCTTATTAGCCATTAGCTCAATTGCAATCTTCGTATTGTAATATAAACAAAAAACAAAGCAACAAAAACCATTTCGTGTTTATATTAATTTTTTAAGCAATATTTCACAAATGCTTTTTCTTCACAAATAGCAACAAGACTGTAGTTATGTACATACATACATACATATGCAACGATATGTGTATGCAAGTGTGTGCAAAAGTCTGGTGGTAAGTGAAAATGAGATAAAAAATAAAATAAAAATAAAAAACAATAACACACATGTCTTTAAACGTGAATTAAATGTAAAAGCTTTAAAATTAAAAATTTAAATTATATTTCATTGTTAAGATACAAAATTTTGTAAAAATAAATTTATAAAAACAATAAAACTTGTTTCTTAATTTACATACATCATTTTTTGTGTATATTATTATTTAGTTTTAGTTTAATTACAAATATGCTTTTGTATGGTGATTTTCAATTACGTTGCTATTACTGCAGCTGCTGTTGTTGCAGTAGTAGCTGTTGTTGTTGCTGCTGTGGGCGTTGTCGCCGTTGAAATTGTTTCTATTGTGTCAGCTGCTTGTGTGGATGCATTTGATTCAAGCGTACTTTTTACGCTCTCCGTGCACATATTCGGTTTAACATTTTCGCTAGAACTTGCACGTTTGCGCGTTGTGTTCGAGCGCGCATAATTATCCTCATTAAACCATTCTTTGCGGGCTTCAAGATAACTACAGGGCGGGAGAAATGCTGTATGTTGAAAATGTTTAATTTGTTTTAAATTAAGTATCAACTCACTTTACGAATGTATCCAAATGTTGTAGTAAAACTTTCAATTTATCATCGCTCATTGATGAGGCGTTTAAAAATTCAGGCAATTTCACTATAAAGCAAAGAAAAACTTATAATTCAAGATATGGGTTTGGAATATTCATTTTAACATGTTTCCAAATTAAAAGTATATAAATAATAACTGACAGCGGGTATGGCGTTGCTTTGTCCAAACTGTAGTTCTCTGCTATGCTGACAAGGTTTCGCAAATGACTTTGAGTAACACTATCATCCCAGTAAGGAATGGGAAGAACCTCTTCGACGCTTCCCAAGGCCGTCGGTTCTATGTACCGGAGCGACTCGGGATTTTTCCCGACCAAGGACTGCAATTTCAGTGTAACCCCATTTAATTTGTTGCGTCCTTCCCACAAATTTTCATCCTCCCAGCAGCTCCTTGCAGCGGGACTGCTCCATATTCTCTTGCTCCGGGAAGGTATCGAACCCAATCCGGGTCCGTCTCCTGACCCCGGTCCTGAGAATTGGGTTTGCTGCGTCTGCCGGAAAAGAATCTTTTTAGTGCGGTCAAACTCGTCAGTGTGTCTCGTATAAGGGATAGTTGCATCCGACAGGTTGTTCTGGGCCAGACCCCAAAACCAGACGTCCACGTAACTTCTATAAATCTTTTGTGGCTCCTTGTTGTTCACGTCCTAGGACGTCCCGTAGTCTGCGCCTTAGCGCCCTCCCCCTCTGCTACCTTCCAGCAGCCCCGCTGCTCAGCAAGCCACAACAAGTACCCGCTGTTGCTCGCGCCCCACGGCGCCACCAACTCACACGGCTGCTCCCACTCATACCTACAATCTCCGTAGTAGAGTCGGGAGCAATGCCGAGCATCAGCCCCTGCCCCCGTCTTCTTCCCCCCTCTTTTCCGGCAGCAATTGTGTAGGTCAGGGAACAAGACTCTTAGTCCCTACCTCCCTTTGAACCGTTTGCCAGCACAGAATATATACGTTTGCGACATCCGCCCAATGCAGCTCCTGCCATGGACGGTGCCACTTTCCTAGATGTTCTGGTCTCCGCGACGGCAACCACCAGACGGGTTTCATTGCTCCATGTTGCCAGGCCGCATACCCAAATACACCGGGTACCCCAATGCCTACCCAAGGACGTCTAGTCGTAGGGCCTCAACAGCAATTACTCCCAGAGTGACGACGTCTCCCCCTATGCACTTCAGAATTCTGCAGTTAAACTGTAATGGATTAACTGGAAAGATCGCGCAGATAGTCGACTTCATGAAGCGGCACAACATCCGCATTGCTGCGATTCAAGAGACTAAACTCACAGCAAGATCTGCATTGCAGACCTGTTCTGGGTATAATGTCAACAGAAAAGATCGCGAGAGCGGAAATGGAGGCGGACTCGCGTTTATCATACACCACACTGTGCAATATCATATATTTGATCCCGACATCGACCGCAGGGACAGTGTCTTAGAACGTCAAGGATTATCTGTCCGGTCGGGCGATGCAAATCTAGAAATCATCAACAACTACATCCCTCCTGTCACCTGTTGCCCCAGTGGATACCGCCCTGATATCAGCGGCGTACTCACTGGAAACAATCGCATTATCTTAGGCGATTTCAATGCCCATCACGATCTATGGCATTCAAACTTGCGGGTGGACAGTAGGGGTGAGATGTTAGCGGATCAAATAGAAGAAACGACGTTCTGCACTATAAACGGAGACGCCCCCACACGTATGGTAGGAAGCTGTCACAGTTCGCCGGATATTTCAATCGTGAGCGCAGAACTCGTAAACTGCGTCAACTGGCAGCCGATAGTAACATTGGCATCCGACCACCTACCTATACTTATTTCGCTCGAGCGTCTCGCCGACTTCATCGTCGCAGAAAAACGCACTTTCATTAACTTTAAAAAAGGAAAGTGGGACGAATACAAATCCTTTACAGACAACCGCTTTGCTGCCCTCCCTATCCCAACTGATGCCCGCCAAGGGGAGCGTGCTTTCCGCAAGGTCATTGAATCCGCCTCGGCTCGTTTCATTCCCGCCGGTAGAATTCCCGAAATTCGGCCTCACTTCCCGGCAGAGGCCGCAAGTTTAGCGAGAGAACGTGACCTTATAAGACAGCTCGATCCCGGCGACCCCCAAATAAGGGATGTAAACCAACGCATCAGATTGCTTGTGGATGAACACAAGCGGGCGAAATGGGAGGAGCACCTAAGCGGTTGTAACCTCTCTGCCGGTGTAGGTAAACTTTGGTCCACTATAAAGTCCCTATCGAATCCGTCTAGGCACAATGACAAAGTTTCCATCGCCTTTAGCGACAAAGTGCTGTCGGATGCGAAAAAATGCTCGCCAGTAGCCAAGACGCTTGAAGCCATTTTGCTCCCCTACTTCAAAGCAAATTTGCAGCTAGCCTGTCATCAGCATGGCTTTAGAAAACTCCATAGCACCACCACCGCGCTAAATGCCATTAGCACCCAGATAAATTGTGGTTTTTTTTTTTTTTATTTAAATCAGAAGCCCCACCATAGAACAGTACTCGTAGCGCTAGACCTATCAAAAGCTTTTGATACGGTCAACCATGGCACGTTACTGCAAGACTTGGAAGGGTCTACCCTTCCCCCATGTCTTAAAAGCTGGACCGCAAATTATCCGGGTGGTCGGCAGGCATCGCTGCAATTCAGAAACGAAATATCAAATCCAAGAAGAATTAAACATGGGGTGCCACAGGGTGGTGTCCTATCCCCACTTTTGTTTAATTTTTACATATCAAAACTACCTTCGCCACCAGAAGGAGTTACTATCGTTTCTTACGCCGATGACTGCACAATAATGGCCACAGGCCCGGGCCTAAAGATCGATGAGCTTTGCAACAGAATAAACGGCTTCCTCTCTGATCTCTCCAGTTTTTTCGCCTCGCGAAACCTGGCATTATCACCGACTAAATCATCCGCGACCTTATTTACAACTTGGACGTCCCAAATGTCGACCATTTTGAACATCCACGTCGATGGCACTACGCTATCGACTGTCCTACACACCAAAATCTTGGGTGTGACGTTTGATCAGGATCTACATTTTGGTGAGCACGCAGCCGCAATTGCTCGGAAAATTCAGAAATTCATTCAAATAAAATCTTCAAATCCCTTGCTGGCAGTACTTGGGGAAAAGACAAAGTAACGCTTAATACCACATACAAAGCAATTGGCCAGACGTTTGCGTGCTACGCGTCCCCTATATGGTCGCCAAGCCTAAAAACCACCCACTGGAAGAAGCTACAGGCCTGCCAAAATACTGCGCTCAGAACCGCACTGGCTGTCTTCTTATGTCCCCAGAACACCATCTACATAATGAGGCGAGAATACTCCCCATCAGGGAGAGAAATGAGATGCAACCAAACAGTTCTTGTTGAATACCCAGAAACCTGGGCTTCCCAACAGACATCTGATTGATGAGCCATCTCCGTAAGCATTTTGAAGAAATACGGCACCTGAGAACTCAGCCGTATGAAGTGAAAAAACACAAGCAGGTCCTTGGTGAACTCTATAAACAGGCGTCGGACCTTTATGCCGGGAATTGCCCGGTGAATCCAGTAATTAACGAAAATTATCCAAAACTTGCGGAAGAGGAACGCATACTCCCCAGGGAAACGCGTGTCACTCTTGCTCAACTTTGTTCTGGATACTGTAACAGGTTAAACTCTTACCTATCCAGAATCAACCCCGACATACAAAATGTATGCCCCGCTTGCAATGTGTCCCCACATGACACCAACCATCTCTTCAATTGTAATGTGGAACCAACGCCTCTAACACCCCTTTCCTTATGGTCCGCCCCTGTTGAAACGGCAAGTTTCCTTGGACTCCCGTTAGAGGATATTGATGACAATTTGTGATCGGTCGCGGCTATTAGATGGGGCGAGGATTGCTACAACAACAACAACAACATGAGCCAGCACCGCCTAGGGCTTAAGGAGTCATCTCCGTAAGCATTTTGAGGAAATACGGCACCTGAGAACTCAGCCGTATGAAGCAAAAAAACACAAGCAGGTCCTTGCTGAACTCCACAAACAGTCGTCGGACCTTTATGCCGGGAATTGCCCGGTGAATCTAGTACTCAGGGAACAGTACCCAAAACTTGCGGAAGAGGAACGCATACTCCCCAGGGTAACGCGAGTCACTCTGGCTCAACTTTGTTCTGGATACTGTAACAGGTTAAACTTTTACATATCCAGAATCAACCCCGAAATACAAAATGTATGCCCCGCTTGCAATATGTCCCGACATGACACCAACCATCTCTTAAATTGTAATTTGGAACCAACGCCTTTAACACCCCTTTCATTATGGTCCACCCCTGTCGAAAAAGCAAGTTTCCTTGGACTGCCGTTAGAGGATATTGATGACAATTTGTGATCGGTCGCAGCTATTAGGTGGGGCGAAACTTTGCTACAACAACTACAACAAAGAACCTCTTCGAGCTATTCGAAACCAAAAGGGGCTTCAGACAGGGCGGCTCAATATCGTACGATTTCTTTAACCTGGTGCTGGAGAAGATAATTTTTGTAGAAGATTGAAACAGCAATGGTGCAGTCCAGTGCAGCCTTTACAAAACAATGCCGAAAATAGTCCCGAAAAAAAATACTGAAATTATAAAAGAAGTCGAAAATTATAACAGAATAATCTCGAAATGTTAGCGATCAACTAAATGAATCTAAATCTGTTGAGGGGATTAGGAAGAAGGTTCGACGTGGTCACATCAAACCGTTCCGACATCAGTACGGCTACTTTCAGAAGGGTTCTGAAAAGAGCAACAAGAAACGTACATTTTATTCACGTCAGCTGGTACATAAAGCGAGGTATGTTGAACTTGGCAGTTGTGCGGATACTATAAAATCAACCAAGAAGCTTCAATGAATTCAATTCCAGGATATCAAGACCTGGATCCTCATCCGGTAAAGAGCTGCCATGTTGGCGACAGTCTCCGAAAAATTTTTGGCGCTTAACTCGCTAAAAACACTTCATTCGGGCCGATGCCGATGATATCTCTGGAATCTTTTTCTTGTAACCCTTTTGTTCCTCTATGTTCGAAAATCGCGGTTTGGTTAGTAATGTTTGTGGGATACTCATTCCGTACGGCCCGGTTATGCCACATCCACACCCATCATTTTCGTATTTTATGTTCAAATAAATATGCTTACCAATCAATCTAGCCAAATGTGGAGCGCCAAATATCATTGATGGCGCTGGTGGCGCATTTGTTGGCAACAAATGCCAAGATAAAACACTTTGTAAAAATTCTTTAGTTTGCGGTGGAATATTTAACGCTATTGGTTGTAACGATTTTAAACCATGAATACCAGATGGCCCACCACTACCACCAACAGCAGAGTGTAAAGGCGTTGATGCACCAGAACTGGTACTTGCAATACTAGATAGGCAATTCTCTAAACAACTTTCCAAAGTCATTTCACAATCATCGCTACGATGCAGACGTGATTTACGTTTTTGTGGCTCTTCATTAATTACAGGCGTACTCGAAACAGGTTCTGTTGAAGGAATTTCATTAAAATTTTCAACACCGGCGCCGCTGGTATCAATCTCATTTTTGGTGGGATTAAGAAAGTCGGGTGTCAGACCAGGTATTTCTACATAAGTGAAGTTTTTAAGACTATCCTCAGATAAATATGACAAGGCATATTCTTTTTCCTCTTTATATAGCAAATAATCAGCTATAGTAAAATCGAAATAAATTCGTAAGCCATCCGCGACTTCTTTAAGTAAGCTAACACTGTAGAAAGAAAATTAATAGTATTTGAACTTTTAACAAAATTAAGAACAAGGTGATTGACTTACGTTGCTACAAGTTTATCAAATTCATGTTCTTTTTTATTAGTACGCTGCTGTGTTGTGCGGCGCCGCGTACTTTCTACTTGTGTTGCAGAGAATACTAATTTTATAACGCTATGTTTTACAAAATTTTCTAATATAGCTACTACGGGTATACGTGCTGGCAGTGCATGTTGTTTGCAATACTTAACAATCATATCATGGTCATATTCTAGATATTGGCGCAATCGTTCACTTATGCGTAGTAAAACACGTTCTTCTTCTGGAAAACTTTCCACTGAACTGCAACATGATTCGCTCTCACATTCTAAAGGTGAATTTTAGTTATACATCGAAACTATGCTAAGTTATGCTTAAAATGTTTATAAATCTAATACGAACCGTCCTTCATTGAACAATCTTCTTGTCTTTCAAGTGTGCTACTTGAGCTAAAATTATCTTCTGATGAACCGCGTGCACGAAAGTGGGGCGATGGTTGTAGATCGGCGTTTGTTGTATTACCCCCTGCAGCTGTTGTACCATCGTCGCTAGGCACTAATGATTTAATTTGCTTTTTCTTATTAATGCTACGCTCTTTCCGATATAAAAATGCATTACTAAATAAAAGAATAAATTAAAACTTATTTTATTAATACTATGATAAATTTTTCTCATATACACACAAACGCAACTTACATCTGCAATTGTGCCTTTTCAGCCAAATCCCTTTGCAGTTGTCGGTTTTCTTCTGTATCCTTTAGAACAAAATCTGCATTTACTTTCCGATCCCACGAACTACTCCACCCTTGGAAATGTATTTTATATTGTGTAAGTTTTCGACCACGCTTGTCTTTCGTATCATATGTACCTAAAATCTATTACGCAATTTTTTCATTAATGAAAACGAAAACTTTTTAGTACATACACTAGCTTTGAAAATATATAAAATAGTGAAAAACACAAAACAATTAAAAGCAACACTTTTGTATGCATATAGATATATATATATCTAGGTATAGACGTGTATATATGTATACTGCACAACTGCAAAATGTTTGCGCACCTTTGAGTCGTATAACACTTTCGCCTTTGTTGGATCTGGCTCGTAGCAGAGTACCTTCTCACCTTTTTCAAAGTATCGTGTATTCGCATTGCTGCGATGAGAATGTCGACTTCTTTTCGCCATTATTTGCAAATTAATAATTTATATCATGCTTTTTTTAGAATTTATGCACTTAAAATTTATAATTTGCACGAAATAAATACTTGCTCAAACTGCGACGCAAAAGATAAATTTGTACCGTGCATAATTTTGGAATGTCAAAAAAACATCTGTATCAAAATCAGAGCTGTTATCAAGCGAACCGTTTTCTGTTATAAATAACTTATATGTAGGCTACACTTACTATTAGAACACGAAGTTATAAAGGTGTCACTCCCAAAAACCCCACATTTGCTCTAGTTGCACCATAGCCTTTAAATATTTTTCAGTTGGTTAGGTTAAGACACCAAAAATATGAAAACAAAACAAAAATTCAGATAAGTTTAGAAAGTGTTAAAATATTTAAATTTAAAGGATTTTCTAGTACAAACAGTGTGAAAGGCCCTCCCTTATACGAATTCCCGGGGAAAAAGTACATTCAAAGAGGATACATATATATATAGATAGATTTTTTTTTTGTTTTCAATTTGTATGGTCGAGCAATCCACCCGTATGGCCAGGGTAATCAAAAACAGTATGAGTTGTCAGATGTTAAGTTTTTATAATTGATGTGTTTTCTTTGTTTTGCAATCCTCTGTTTTTTTTTTTAATAAGTTTATTTTTTATAAAATGATTAATGTATTTGTTTGGCAAAAGTCATTTATTTTATTTCAATTATACTTTCTATTAAACGTTGTCCATAACTAGCCACTCAGTTAATTTCTTATAAACTTTTACATTTTTTTAATATATGTGTGATTTCTATAGTTCCGTTATATCATGCACCGTTTTGGGTAATTTCCGTTTTGTAGCTCCTCCATTATATCATACACACTGATAATACGTTTTAAGTACAATTCTTATATATCATTATACTAAATTTATTTAGCATTATGGCGACATTTTGCATTTTCTATCTTAGTTATATCATACGACTATGATGATTTAGGTATTTATAAACGAAAGTTTATATAAACAGACAAAACATAATTTTTCAAGTCACACAATTCACATTTTTTTAACCAAACACATATACATAAAAACGAATATGTATAATTACGCGGACATCTTCAACCAAAGCGATGTTTCTGCTTCGGCAGTATACTGCCGATAGATAGATAGATTTACTAATTTAAGGGCGAATTAATGGTGACTTATAACCATAAAGCCATAACCAGATAAATCAGCTGATCGAACCTACCTTATGGAAAGGAATGTAATCGATTAATGGTGCCATACCATAACGCTAACGCCATAGCCAATCGATAGGTTTTTGTTTTCTCGCCATATCTATAACCTAAAAATATTTGAGTTGGTGAATTTAATAACTTTTTTTAGATTTTCTTCATTGTTTTGGATACGTTATGACTAAGATACTTATTTTTTGTGGAATATGTTTGTAGTTTTTTGCGTTTTCATCATTTTTATGAAATTTTCACGATTTTTAGGTTAAAGGTGCGTGCACACTAAGCGGCGCGACATGTAGCGGCAGCGGCGCTTCACTTTTTTGCCTATTTGATCAATATTGCCGCTCATGGCCGCGTCGCGCAGTGCTGCTGCCGCTAGGTGTGAATTGTTCCATAAGAATACATGCGTAGAATATTTTGCAGCGCAGTGTAGTGCAGCTCAGTGTGGCCTTAGCTTAAGGCACCATTAATCGATCACATTGAGATGGTTATGGATATGGGTATGGTTACGACTATGGCGTTAGGGTTAAGGAAGTTTAATTTGGCTTTTATGCGCAGCAATTTGAGAGGTGTATTTAAAGTTTGACGCTTAGCAGTCCATATAAAGTTTAAGCGTAAACGTCTATAGATGTAAAAAAAAACACAGCTATTGCCACAAACTCCACTGGCTCTATTGATTTTTTATTGACATTTCCTGCAAGATTGCTTGACAGCCAAAATACAACCTTGTATATTAAACACAAAAGATAAAGCGAATGTCATTACAAGAACATATAAAATAAATGCCACCAAAGAAAGAATCAAAAAAAAACAATGGATCGGCAAAATTTTGGCGAGCATGGAGCATGTTTTACATTTTATTGTTGTTTTTATGCGAAATGCATCATAAAAATGTGCATTTTTTAATTTGATCCGCTGGCAAGTCATGAAAATATGTATTATTCGGACACAGTTTTCCGAAAACTGCTCTAACCCAGGCATAAAATATACATACATATATCTACATGCTTCAGCACAACCCCCTTTGATTACATTGTTTGGAAACATGTAGGATATACGTATATGACAATTTCTAGAACTTTTATGCATTTCATTTAAATAACTTTGATTATATACTTAAATGTTTAATTTAGATGTGATATACGTCACATATACATACATAACTATACCACTCAGTGTCATCTATCGCTCATAGATATCACCTACCCTTTCTTCAAAATAAGCATACAAATATTCGTATGAGGAATAAATGATTTCTTTAAATAAATGTTCCGAAAATGCTAAGACTAAAAGAAGGCCTGCAATTTGTTACAGATAAATTTTCTTTTGGACTTTAGAATAGTACCTATGTGTGTAATACCAATTTGTTTTACATATGTATGAATGTATATACCATATGTATATAATACGTGGCTCATACTTATATATATATGTATATGTACGGTCCCTTTCTGTTGCTATGCTAAAGAAGTAATGAGAAAGACGTCCCAAAGTTTTAATTTCATAATGCTGTAAACCTTTTGAAATTTAAATAAATTTTACAGTTTATGTATGTACATATAATTGGGATTATGATGTACATATACATACATACATAAATATGTGGTTTTAATTCAAAGTGCATATGCATATTTGTAAGTACTTTGTACATACATACATATGTGCCGGAAATTTGCGCAAATAACTTTAGCTCTAAGAATCTTTTAATATTTCGATGACAGAAGCCCATTTTTAAATAATAAGCTAAATAATTTCATCCAATCAATATATTAAATTAACGTGTAAAAGTGCATATTTACTTTGAAACATATTTTAGATGCATATTGGCACGTATGCACACATTCATAAATACACAGTGGCGGAACCGGATTGAGGGGTCTTTCCTTTCTGTCCATTTCTTAAGATCTTAAGAAAACGATCATTTTTTTTTCATTTTCCCCTGGTAATACCTATATTACACTACTTTATTTTCTCTGTATATTTCTTGTATTTTCTCTTATATTTTTTGTCGCCCTCCCTCCTAGTATGTTTTCAGTACTGGTGTAATACCTAATTACACTACTTTATTTTTGCTTGGATTCCAAGATTAAAATACTGACGAAACTTAATCGGAAAGTCAAAATGCAAAAAGAATTTCCAACGGGAGCAAGGGAGACCAATATTATCCACAAAAGGAATATCTTTAACATGTTGTTGACTTTTTTCGTTTAATTTTTTCACAATAAAACTTTGAAAATATAGCCGAAAAATATTGCACGATCGTTTGGTTGCTTTTTTCACAAGAACGTTAATTTTCGTTAGATATTTGTGCACAAAATTTTCAAAATTAAAATAAAATTTTCATTTGTCAGAAAAAATCATGGTTCAATTAAATGGTTGGCTCCATAGCGGAACGATACAAGGTGGCAGCATGGTGACATACCTACAAACATAAAAAAAAAATCCCACGTACTTTGTTTTTGTAAATTCGATGGACAAATGTCAAAATCATACTGCGCCGGAAGTTGATGCATCAAATCAAATAAAAAAAGTTTATAATCAGCTGTTCCATGCTGCCACCTTGTATCATTCCGCCATGGTTGACTCCTCTCATCAGGTGATTTTATTTATTTCATTGCATGGCCGAAGGGATTGTCAAAAGGAGATGGCAAACCCAAATGAAACTAACACATTGGGAACATTTACACCAGTACTGAAACCGTATTAGGAGGGAGAGCGACAAAAAATATAAGAAAAAATACAAGAAAAATACAGAGAAAATAAAGTAGTGTCATATAGGTATAAGTGTGTAAACTATATATCAAAAAACTAACGAAACAAAAGAAAAATACAATCTAGTTCATTAAAAACAAACGAGCCAGTTTGTATTTCGATAGGTTATTTTGACATTCGGCCGCTTTTTCTTTATTTTTTCTGACAAATTTTGTTTTAGTTTAATTTTTAGGTTGAAATTTTTGTGCATAAAAACACAAAAAAATTCAACTCATATGTATACTCTGTACGACCCAAAAATGTCCGCTACAAACGTTGTCGATAACTAATAAAAAATATATTTTCAATAAATTTTACAATCAAAAGAAAATTTTTTTAGTAGGTCATGAAAAAAACCTTAAAAATCAAAGTCGAAAAAAAGTCAAAAAAATTAAATTTCGCAGGCTCGAATTTCTAGAAAATTATTATTAAAAATGAGAGTACATATTTTTAGTTAAAAAATTTTGATGTTTGGCTTACAACAGAAATATAATAACATTTCTTGAGCGTTTTCGCGTGATGTGGATAGAAATTAATTTTCCATTTTAAACTACAGAGGCGAAGCCAATAAAGGTCGCTGCCGATGAATTTGTTAATTTTGTTTTCATAACCGGATTTTTAACACATCGATTTTTTGTTACTACCCATATATGTAATACTCCTATATTGCTAATAGAAAATGCTCGCAATGTGTTTTGAATTCGAAATCAAAACAAGACAGCCTATAAAATTTGTGTGATTGTAGTAGCAGTAGCATAAGTGTGCCAAAAAAAAATTTAAATTTAGGTACATTCGATTATTGAATACAAAAACAAAAACATTTAAACAGCAATATATCGGTACTCTGATGTTGCGGAATGTAGCTAGCCTTTTGTAGAAATATAGGAGTATTACATATATGTTACTATCTAAAGATTTTGAGCATGTATTCGCAAATTTAGCTTACTAAAATATAAGACTCTTCTCCAAAAGTCGATTTTCTGATTGATATTTAGACCATTGTGAATGAAACTAAGTGTGATATCTTTTGCATAGACGTCAAAATTCCAAAGTGATTGGATCACCTGATTTGTAATTGACTATCGCTGCTCATTCTGTATCTCTTTCTATCACCCGCTGAAGATAGCCGGCCTTTTTGCTTTGAAAAACACCGCGTTTGTTTACATTGTCCACTTAAAAAAACAGCGTAATAAATTGCAAAGAAGTTTGAAAATATTGTATCTAGACCGAGTTTAAATTGCGTATTTAATCACAAAAACAAAAATATTTGTGTATAAACAACAATTTAATGCAGGGATGCACCTTAACGTTAAGCTAATCGTTTATCAAAAAATTTCCACCATTTCCGTTGAAACACTTCGAAATATTATCGATAAAGAAATTATCAAGATAAATTGTATCTCGTTTTTAACCGAAACGAAAAGCTTTCGTTAACGTTAAAAACGTTAACAAAAACGTGAAACTTTATGTTTGAATTGTGCTGGCAATGCTATAGCCATGGTGAAGCTGTAAGGTGGTAACAGCGAGCACAACACACAAACTCCATGTAATTTGTTTGTCTAATTCGTTGGTGGTAATAGGGGGACTCATGAAAGCATATAAACTTATAAGGTGTAAAATTATATCCATTTACACACGCTGTTATATGAACGCACCTAGAAATACTCTTGATACACTTCATTGTTTATCAGGTGTATTATTGCCAAGCAAAAATTTTTTGATCGTTATTCAAATTAAAAAATGCCAAGATTAAGTGAAAAATCAAAACTAAAACGTCTTTACTAAGATATTCTTGTAAATGACTTGCTGATCTTGGAGATTTCTGATGAAAATGCCTGCTGTAATGTCTGCAAGGTTGCATTCCTTTGAGTTTACCGCATTTACACAATGAAATGTGCGCGTAAATTTATACAAATTGTGTAAATGATTTTTCATACAAAATTTGACAGTTCGTTTATGCACTAGATAAATTTATACGATTACACACTTTATAAGCCATTTATACGGCTACATGAGTCCCCCTAATGTCAAAAACACTCTGAGAAATGTTCGTACTGTCAAAATGCATGAGAAAAGTTGCAATCAGCTTGGCTAATGCTTTCACCTTTAATGACTCCGCCATCAATCAGCTTTGCCAGCATAGTTTGAAATTAATAACCAACATAAACGATTTGATTTCGTTTTGATATAACAGAAAACGAAGCAAAATCATTTCGTTAATTTAACGTTCTTAACGTTAATAAACGAAACGAAATGACTTTGCTTCGTTTATTAACGTTAATTATCGTAACGAAATGATATCGGTTCGTTGGTTAAGCATGCCTGATTTAATGGATTTCTGACTGTCGCAATAAAACAATTATGACAAATTGCTGTTTGGAAAATTTGTGTGAAAGTTCTTAGTTTTCTTTTTAATTTAGATTTTTTCTTTCCTTTTTCCAAATTATTTACGAGAAAATCGCTCAATATAAACGGGTGAATTAATTGTTTATAATACATTTTTCTCACGCAACTAAAATGGGTTATACAATTTTACAAATTTCAACTGCCTATAACATTTCCAGAACCCTGTTTACTTGAAACGAGATTATATTAATTTTTGTTTGTAACTCATAATTAGTAGTTAGAACTAGATTTCTGAGATGAATTTTCCCCTTTAATAATGGGTGATTATGAACAAATTCTAGATGTACCGGTACTTTTTTCTACACCTAGATATGGTTGTCAGGTTTCATCTCTACACGGAAACACAAAGTTAATGATAAGCGCCAAAAAACACGTAAACAAGATTATCGGCCAACAGACCTGGGAATGAGATGTATGTGAACGTTTAGATTAAGTATTTTGTATTTATTCCAGATAAGTGCATGTAAGATCTTGATATTTACATAAATTCAATTAGCTAGAATTTTCATAAGTTCCAAACTGCAGAGGTCAAACGTCCGCAGTTAACCCTCACGTGCGCGCCACTGTGTACATATTCGCATTTGCACATTACAAACACTCATCGAGAATATTCTCACATACATCAAAACTGCAACTTGAGAGCCACTGTACGCACTAATTTCCTGCGACATCATGTCGTGTACATTTTCAGCAAGTATTATTTTTTGTATTTTCTATTTGGTTCATTAATACTTATTTCCTTTATCTGCTATTTTCTATACACACATAAGCGCTCTTTATTTTACCGCTATAAAATATGCATGTTTCATTCAATTTAAACAAACTGTGCTTTAAATGTTGGCAGCATGATGCCAAAAAATTTCACCGGAAGTTTGTGTAGTTTCTTCTCGAACATTCTCGTTGCTTCTACAGTGGCTGCCAATGTGCATGTTTGCCTCTATAAATACGGTTGTTTGCTCGCTGCCGGCATCAGTTGAATTGAAAAAATACGCTTGAAAGTAATTTTGCCCGGAGTGAATTTGCAAATTTTTGCAAGTGATTGCTGTTTTTAAAAAAAGGAAATTTTGTTGAATTTTGTGCAGTTTTATAAAAAAATAAAAGAATAAAGGTGTGTAATTCTTATTAGAAAATATTTGTTGATTTTGCATAAATTTTTTTGTGATGTGCGTGTGTGCAGTGAGAAATCGTTAGGGTGGTCTTTCAAGGTTATCTTATTGAAAATAAGTGGAAAAAGTAGCTAAATTAAAGGAAATACTTATTTGCAATTTCTGCTTTCGGATTCGTGGTCCTGGGTCCAAAGCGCGTCTTCTAGCACATCTGTATTTTTTGACGGGTTTTAGCAGTTGTGAGCTGAAGTAAAGAATTACCCCTTTTTTTTCCATCAAAGCGATTTCTCTTTGAAACGCACGACCGTTGTTGTAGACTATTACCATGTATTATACTGAGTCGTTAAATTTTTTTTTTCAGATGCCAGAAGATTTGGAAACCTTCGCTTTCCAAGCTGAGATTGCTCAGCTTATGTCATTGATCATCAACACATTCTACTCTAACAAAGAAATTTTCCTACGTGAATTGATTTCGAATGCATCCGATGCTTTGGATAAAATACGTTACGAGTCACTCACAGATCCTACAAAATTGGATACCGGTAAAGAGTTATACATTAAGATAATTCCAAACAAAACTGCTGGCACCTTGACCATTATTGATACTGGTATTGGTATGACCAAAACTGATTTAATCAACAATTTGGGTACAATTGCCAAATCTGGTACAAAAGCATTCATGGAAGCGCTGCAGGCTGGTGCTGATATATCTATGATTGGTCAATTTGGTGTTGGTTTCTACTCGGCGTACTTGGTTGCTGACAAGGTGACAGTGACATCGAAACACAATGATGATTTGCAATACATTTGGGAATCATCAGCCGGTGGTTCATTCACAGTTAAACCAGACAATACAGAACCTTTGGGACGCGGTACCAAAATTGTGTTATACATTAAAGAGGATCAAACGGATTATTTGGAGGAAAGCAAAATTAAAGAGATTGTAAATAAGCATTCGCAATTTATTGGTTATCCCATTAAATTGTTGGTTGAGAAGGAGCGTGAAAAGGAAGTGAGCGATGATGAGGCTGATGATGATAAGAAAGATGAAGAGAAGAAAGAAATGGATACAGATGAGCCTAAAATTGAAGATGTTGGCGAGGATGAAGATGCTGACAAAGATAAAAAGAAGAAAAAGAAGACTGTAAAGGTGAAATATACCGAAGATGAAGAGTTAAACAAAACAAAGCCCATTTGGACACGCAATCCAGATGATATCTCACAGGAAGAATATGGTGAATTCTACAAATCACTCACCAATGATTGGGAGGATCATTTAGCTGTAAAGCATTTCTCTGTGGAAGGTCAGCTAGAATTCCGAGCTTTGCTCTTCATACCACGCCGTACACCCTTCGATTTGTTCGAGAATCAAAAGAAGCGTAATAACATTAAGCTGTACGTGCGTCGTGTATTCATTATGGATAATTGTGAGGAGCTCATACCCGAGTACTTGAACTTCATCAAAGGAGTGGTCGACTCTGAAGATTTGCCATTGAATATTTCACGTGAAATGTTGCAACAAAACAAAGTATTAAAGGTTATACGCAAGAATTTGGTAAAGAAAACCATGGAACTGATTGAAGAACTAACCGAAGACAAGGAATTGTATAAGAAGTTCTATGACCAATTCGCAAAGAATTTGAAATTGGGTGTACATGAAGACAGCAACAACCGAGCCAAACTTGCAGATTTCCTACGTTATCACACATCTGCATCTGGTGATGATGCCGCTTCGCTGGCGGATTACGTATCACGTATGAAGGAAAATCAGAAGCACATCTATTTCATTACCGGCGAATCAAAGGAGCAAGTGAGCAATTCCGCTTTTGTTGAACGTGTCAAGTCGCGTGGTTTTGAAGTTATTTATATGACTGAACCAATTGATGAATACGTCATCCAGCATCTGAAAGAATACAAAGGCAAGCAATTGACTTCGGTGACGAAGGAAGGTTTGGAGCTGCCCGAAGATGAAGCGGAAAAGAAGAAGCGCGAAGAAGATAAGGCTAAATTTGAGAGCCTTTGTAAATTGATGAAATCTATTTTGGATAACAAAGTTGAAAAGGTAGTCGTGTCGAATCGTTTGGTTGAGTCACCTTGCTGTATTGTGACGTCACAATTTGGTTGGTCAGCAAATATGGAGCGTATAATGAAGGCGCAAGCTTTGCGCGACACCTCAACTATGGGTTATATGGCTGGAAAGAAGCATTTGGAAATCAATCCCGAACATCCCATCATTGAAACTTTGCGTCAAAAAGCTGAAGCGGACAAAAATGATAAGGCTGTTAAAGATTTATGTATATTGCTGTTCGAGACTGCGTTATTGTCGTCAGGCTTCTCATTAGACAGTCCACAAGTGCACGCTTCACGCATTTATCGTATGATCAAATTGGGTCTTGGCATTGATGAGGAGGAGCCAATGGCAACTGAAGATGTACAAAGCGGTGGCGATGCGCCACCATTGGTCGATGATACAGAAGATGCTTCACATATGGAAGAAGTTGATTAAGCTCATTAATTTTTAATTTTGTAAACAAACGTTCCATGTTAGAATGAATGTGTATAGACTATGTAGCTGCTTTAAGTTCATTCAATTTGCGTAGAATTCTTTTAATTCGGCAAATGGCATACACAACAATCATTTTCATAAATTCTGACTGCCAAATGGTTCTCTTTTCGATTTATGTTTAATTTTTGATCTTTTTTGTCGCGTTTTAAGCGGCTGTTTTTTTTTATATAACCCAAACGAATTTGAATGGGAAGTTATGTTTTATGTGTGAAATTGCTTAGAAGTAAATATTTAAATGAACTTAGTATGTATGACACGAAATTCTATAGTTTGTTAAGAAATTAGAAAAAACTCATTAAATAAACAAAACGTTCATCCAACTTAAATCTTGTGTCTTTTATGATCGGTATACAGAAAATTGGTCGGTTCGAGTAATTTTGTTAGTTTTCAGAGGTGTCGCTGAATTCGTTTTTGACAGTATCTTTTTTTTGATTTCAGTAATTCACTTGATTGTGATGTCGCTCTCTAGGTCCTTTGGGCTTTCGGAAATTTCACATGCGAGTTGGTGTTTTTATCAAATGTTTTATTACGAGCAGCAAAAAGACTGCAATTTATTTTGACATCGGTACCTGGAATGGCGAACGTCTTCAAATCTACGAGCATCGGTAGGAATGGCGAACATCTTCGAATCTATGCTGTTGTTGTAGCGATAAGGTTACTCCCCGAAGGCTTTGGGGAGTGTTATCGATGCTCGACTAGACAAATAAAGCAGATATTGGTACTTGCTGACGGTCTATTATGCTGCGTTGAAACGCACCTCAAACAATTAAGTAATCCCCCTCCCAATTACTTATTTCACTTAGCCAAGTCATATCGCAGACCGCGAGCATCTACATGCAAAAAGTAATTCGAGCATAGATTTGAGGGGTTCAGGGGGCTGTGTAGCGCAATATATAGCTTCTCCAACCCAATTGTCAACCTCACCTTCGAGCGGCAAACCCCGTTTCACTAACAGACGAGGCTCTGGCGACCCTAAGCTCCTCATGGAACTTGGGGGTGGGGATGGATGGCCGGAAGGTTTAATGTGGCAATATAAATCGTTCCCGAGATGGTCGGACCAGCACCTTAATTAATGGTGCTGTGTTACCGGAGCGTACAGGATCTGTATCCGGCAAAGGACCCTCAGTTTCTTCCTTTATAGCTTGAAAACAATTTGGAGTGACTTATGGCCAGTGTATATATATTCCAAATAGCTGCCTTATTTGCTTTCTTAACGGCAGTAGCACTTCGAAAATTTTTGTCGTGCTGTCGGCGCAGTTGTCCGGATTATGGACTCGGTTGTTGTAACCACAAAAACAATCCCAAAAGGTTTAACCACAAAAACAATCCCAAAAGGTTTAGGAGAGTTTTGCAGATATAGCTATTATTCTGGTACTAGCATCTTCTGCCCCCCCCCCCCCCCCCCCCCGGGCTAAACGGTTAGAATATACCCGCGGTAGGTATGCCTGTCGTAAGAGGCGACTAAAATACCAGATTCAAGGGGTTGTGTAGCGCTACCTTTTCAGGATGCCAGCGCAATATATAGATTATCCAAACCCAATTGTCAACCTCACCCATGCGTGGCGAATCATTAACAGCCGGGGCTCTGGCGACCCCGACCTCCTTATGGATCTAGGTGATGGGAGGGCGTGATGGCCTAGAAGGTCGAATGTGGTCATAACAAATCGTTGCCGAGATGGTCGGGCTTGTTACCGGAACGTACCGGATCTGCATCCGGCAAAGTACCATCAACTCGATAACACTCCCCAAGGACTTCGGGGAGTGTCCTTATTGCTACAGCAACAACAACATCTGAACCTAGCAAGCTTCGGGTCTGTAGATTTTAGTCGCCTCTTAGGACGGGCATGCCTATCGAGTTAATATTCTAAGCCCATTTACCCACTGGGCTGTATTTGACTGGGTTTCACTGGCGAATAGAGAAACAACTCGATTCATCAGTCAAATACTAGCCTTGCGCTCCGAACCCATGGTAATTTTTCGATTTTTCGTAAATATCTATTGAACGACTTAAAAAAATGTTTGCATCACCCAGTATCTTCTTAAAAACTTAACGTTTCAATTTTTTGCCACTTCGTTATAATTTTAATCAAAATTTTGTTTAATTAATATTTATTTACCAACAGAAAAAAATTTAAAATTTGCAATGGGTAGTGAGCATCACAACCATCACGATAGAAAGAGCAATGATGAATGTACACATTCAATGCTGGTAAGGCACCAACTGAAGCACGATATTCATAAACAATGATTTTTGTTCTGAATCATTTACAGTTTCATGCTGGACATTGTGAGAAAATCCTATGGAAGAGTTGGTACGCTCAAAGTATTTTAGAATTCACATTATCGGCAGTTGCCGTATTCTTTATAGCATTTTTATATGAAGGTTTAAAATTTGTGCGTCAAGTTCTTCTACGAAGAGAATTAGAGCAAGCCGCTAAAGCTAAACAACAAACCGATCCAGTATGCAGCACAATTGCCGGACTTAGACGTAAACAAATTTTAAAACAAGTAATTGCCAGACCGCATCTAATACAAACTGTTTTGTATTTATGCCAAGTGACAATGTCAATGTTGTTAATGTTAACATTTATGACTTTTAATTATTGGTTATGCTTAGCCATTATATTGGGTCTAACATTGGGTTATTTCATTTTTGGTTGGATTAAAGATGACGCTTATGATAGTGATTGTTGTCAGTGAAGATTGTGTTTATCTATTGCACATTTTGAAGATAATTAAATATATATGAATAGTGGGACTAAGATTGTTTAACGTTTTTTAAAATAGAATTAAATAACATTTTTGGGGATTTCGCTTCATTAGATACAACTTTGGCAACTTCCTTCCAAACGACTAACAGCAGTTTTAATATGTGCGTATAAATGAAGTCCGTTTAATTGTATTAATAATGCATCTGCGCTTTACAACTGTCCACTGTGCAGTTATGAACTACATACCTACATACATAAATAAGAATCAGTCATTTTTATATGTAGCACTTACATATGTACGTAAATATCTATAAATTTATATTAAGATACTAAGTCATATTAAACCTTAACAAGCCTTCTACGTTCCACACTCTTTCTGTAACGCTGTAGTTATGTTCTCTAATGTTGTCACTCCCTTATTAACCACAATCAGTTTATTACGTGAGCGTGATCCCTTATCCAATGTGACATCACTTTTTCTCAACCCCAAAACTTTGGACAAGTATTTTACTAATTCTGCATTCGCTTCTCCTTCCGTAGGTGGCGCTGCTATTTGCACACCAACACCTTCAATTCCAATGTCTGTAATTCCATTCATCTTGGCTCCAGGTTTTGCCAGTATCCGTATGCATATATTTCCACTTTTATCGATATTGACTGGACCTTCATCTTCTTTCTTGCGTTGGTCTGCTTTGGGTATATTTGTAGATTTTTTATTTTTCGACATAGTAGTGATAAATAAATGAAACGAACGTCCCATTAACTTAAATTTTATTGCTTTTGTTCATAATCTGACCGGGTAATTTGAGCTAATTTTAATTATTCTACCAAATTAGTTTGATATAAACAGCTGTTGTTTGTTTACTATAAATCGATAAATTTGTATATCGATTTCGATGAAAACATTACAAACCACCACCACCATAAATCAAAAAACCAGATTGCGCATTCACGAGTTCAAAATTGCTTCGTTCTGCGCATATACGTCACAACTGACTCCTTGTGCGAATGAAAGAGAGAAAAAACAAGAGCTAAAGGAAAATTACGCATGAATTGCCCATAAAAAACACCTGATCTTTTGTTTACATGCGCAATGCGCAATCTGTCGGTCGATTCCGGTTGAGCGTTATAGTGAAGTGAAAAAAAATTTATCACTTTGGTTATTACTTACGGCGTTATTATGTATACGCAAAGCGACGCGAAGAGTCACTTTCACCCAAGTGAAACCAAATTCGTTTCATATAAGAGCATTGTTGTTGTTGTTGTTGTTGTAGCAGTGCTTCGCCCCACCTAACAGACGCGACCGATCACAAACTGTCATCAATATCCTCTAACGGGAGTCCAAGGAAACTTGCTGTTTCAACGGGGGTGGACCATAGGGAAAGGGGTGTTAGAGGCGTTGGTTCCACATTACAATTAAAGAGATGGCTGGTGTCATGTGGGGACACATTGCAAGCGGGGCATACATTTTGTATGTCGGGGTTGATTCTGGATAGGTAAGAGTTTAACCTATTACAGTATCCAGAACGAAGTTGAGCCAGAGTGACACGCGTTTCCCTGGGGAGTATGCGTTCCTCTTCCGCTAGTTTTGGATACTTTAATTTGAGTACTGGGTTCACCGGGCAATTCCCGGCATAAAGGTCCGACGCCTGTTTGTGGAGTTCACCAAGGACCTGCTTGTGTTTTTTCGCTTCATACGGCTGTGTTCTCAGATGCCGTATTTCCTCAAAATGCTTACGGAGATGACTCCTTAAGCCCCTAGGCGGTGCTGGCTCGTCAATCAGATGTCTGTTGGGATGCCCAGGTTTCTGGGTATTCAACAGGAACTGTTTGGTCAGCATCTCGTTTCTTTCCCTGATGGGGAGTATTCTCGCCTCATTATGTAGATGGTGTTCTGGGGACATAAGAAGACAGCCCGTGGCAATTCTGAGAGCAGTATTTTGGCAGGCCTGTAGCTTCTTCCAGTGGGTAATTTTTAGGCTTGGCGACCATATGGGTGACGCGTAGCACGTAATCGGCTGGCTAATTGCTTTGTATGTAGTCATGAGCGTTTCTTTATCTTTTCCCCAGGTACTGCCAGCAAGGGATTTGAGGATTTTGTTACGGCTCTGAATTCTCGGAACAATTGCGGCTGCGTGCTCACCAAAATGTAGATCCTGATCAAACGTCACACCCAAGATTTTGGGGTGTAGGACAGTCGGTAGCGTAGAGCCATCGTCGTAGACGTCGACGTGGATGTTCAAAATGGTCGACATTTGGGACGTCCATGTTGTAAATAAGGTCGCGGAAGATTTAGTCGGTGATAATGCCAGGTTTCGCGAGGCGAAAAAACTGGAGAGATCCGGGAGGTAGCCGTTTATTTTGTTGCATAGCTCATCGATCTGTGGGCCTGGGCCTGTGGCCATTACTGTGCAGTCATCGGCGTAGGAAACGATTGTGACTCCTTCCGGTGGTGAAGGTAGCTTAGATATGTAGTAATTAAACAAAAGTGGGGATAGGACACCACCCTGTGGCACCCCTTGTTTAATTCTCCTTGGCTTTGATGTTTCGTTTCTAAATAGCACCGATGCCTGCCGACCACCCAGATAATTTGCGGTCCACCTTTTAAGACATGGGGGAAGGGTAGACCCTTCCAGGTCTTGTAGTAACGAGCCATGGTTGACCGTATCAAAAGCTTTTGATAGGTCTAGCGCTACGAGTACTGTTCTATGGTGGGGGTTTTGATTTAAACCGCAATTTATCTGGGTGCCAATGGCATTTAGCGCGGAGGTGGTGCTATGGAGTTTTCTGAAGCCATGCTGATGGGAGGCTAGTTGCAAATTTGCTTGGAAATAAGGGAGCAAAATGGCTTCGAGCGTCTTTGCTACTGGCGATAGGAGAGATATCGGACGATACGACTCTCCTATGTTAGCTGGTTTACCAGGCTTTAGTAGCGGGACCACCTTGGCCATTCTCCATTTCTCGGGTATGACAAAGGTGGAAAGAGACAGGTTGAAGACCTGCGCTAAATATTTGAAACCCTCTTTCCCTAGGCTTTTAAGCATCGGCATGGCTATGCCGTCTGGGCCCACTGCTTTGGATGGTTTAGCGCGACCAATGGCGTCCTCAACCTCTTTAGCGGTGATGGTGATTGGTGACGCGCTGAATTTGTGTTTATGTGCGTGTCTGTTGGCCCTCCGTCTAACTTTGTCGACCGTAGAATGCATAATATATTGTCGGCAGAAAGCGCTCGCGCATTTTTTCGCATCCGACAGCACTTTGTCGCCAAAGGCGATGGAAACTTTGTCTTTGTGCTTAGTCGGATTCGATAGGGACTTTACGGTGGACCAAAGTTTACCCACACCGGTAGAGAGGTTACAACCTCTTAGGTGCTCCTCCCATTTCGCCCGCTTGTGTTCATCCACAAGCAATCTGATGCGTTGGTTTATGTCCCTTATTTGGGGGTCGCCTGGATCAAGCTGCCTTATAAGGTCACGTTCTCTCGCTAAGTTTGCGGCCTCCGCCGGGAAGTGGGGCCGGATTTCGGGAATTCTCCCGGCGGGAATGAAACGTGCCGAGGCGGATTCAATGACCTTGCGGAAGGCACGCTCCCCTTGGCGGGCATCAGTCGGGATAGGGAGGGCAGCAAAGAGGTTGTCTGTAAAGGATTTATATTCTTCCCACTTTCCTTTTTTAAAGTTTATGAAAGTGCGTTTTTCGGTGACGATGAAGTCGGCGGTACGCTCGAGCGAAACAAGTATAGGCAGGTGGTCGGATGCCAATGATACCATCGGCTGCCAGTTGACGCAGTTTACGAGTTCTGCGCTCACGATTGATATATCTGGCGAACTGTGACAGCTTCCTACCATACGTGTGGGGGCGTCTCCGTTTATTGTGCAGAACGTCGTTTCCTCTATTTGATCCGCCAACATCTCGCCCCTACTGTCCGCCCGCAAATTTGAGTGCCATAGATCATGATGGGCATTGAAGTCGCCTAAAATAATGCGATTGTTTCCAGTGAGTAAGGCTCTGATATTAGGGCGATATCCACCGGGGCAACAGGTGGCAGGGGGGATGTAGATGTTGATGATTTCTAGGTTTGCATCGCCTGACCGGACAGATAGGCCTTGACGTTCTAAGACGTTGTCCCTGCGGTCGATGCCAGGATCAAATATGTGATATTGCACAGAGTGGTGTATTATAAACGCGAGGCCGCCTCCATTTCCGCTCTCGCGATCTTTTCTGTGGACATTATACCCAGAGCAGGTCTGCAATGCAGATCGTGCTGTGAGTTTAGTCTCTTGAATCGCAGCAATGCGGATGTTGTGCCGCTTCATGAAATTGACTATCTCCGTGATCTTCCCAGTTAGTCCATTACAGTTTAACTGCAGAATTCTGAAGTGCACGAGGGGAGACGTCGCCACTCTGGGGGTAAGTGACGGGTGACTACGCCTGGGTTGAGGAAGGCCAGGGCGCAATTGCTGTTGTGGCCCTGGGACTGGGCGTCCTTGGGCAAGCATTGGGGTACCCGGATGATTTGGGTTTGCGACCTGGCAACATGGCGCGATGAAACCCGTCGAGGGGTTGCCGTCGCGGAGACCAGAACATCTAGGAAAGTGGCACCACCCAAGGCAGGAGCTGCATTGGGCGGATGTCGCAAACATATATATTCTGTGCTGGCAAACGGTGCAAACGGAGGTAGGGACTAAGAGTCTGGTTCCCTGACCTACACGATTGCTGCCGGAAAAGAGGGGGGAGAAGACGGGGGCAGGTGCTGTTGCTCAGCATTGCTTCCGACTCTACTACGAAGATTGTAGTTGTGAGTGTTAGCAGCTGTTTGAGTTGTTGGCGCCGTAAAGCGCGAGCAGCAGCGGGTACTTGTTGTGGCTTGCTGAGCAGCGGGGCTGCTGGAAGGTAATGGGGGGGCGCTTAGACGTAGACTACGGGGCGCCCTTGGGCGTGAACAGCAAGGAGCCACAAAAGATTTATAAAAGTTACGTGGACGTCGGGTTTTGGGATCAAGCCCAGAACAACCTGTCCGATGCAACCATCCCTTACACGAGACACACTGAACAGAGTATGACCGTCCTAAAAAGATTCTTTTCCGGCAGATGCAGCAAAACCATTTCTCAGGACCGGGGTCAGGAGACGGACCCGGATTGGATTCGATACCTTCCCGGAGCAAGAGAATATGGAGCAGTCCTGCTGCAAGGAGCTGCTGGGAGGATGACAATTTGTGGGAGGGACGAAACAAATTAAATGGGGTTACACTGAAATGACAGTCCTTGGTCGGGAAAAATCCCGAGTCGCTCCGGTACATAGAACCGACTGCCTTGGGAAGCGTATAAGAGCATTCATTCACTTCGGTGACTCTCAGTGACTATCGGTGACTGCAGGTGATTGTCTTACGTTTTTCGGTATTAAATAGCGACGCGAAGTGGCAGGAACACTCATTTTTGCTGTCAAAATATTCATTTGCTTCTGGGTCGCGTTTGCTTCATTCACTTCATTTTTTTATTGTCATTTTTTTTATCATTTTTGAGTAAAAACTGAAGAATCTTCACATTTCGTGAAAAAAAGATTGACATTTTCCATAGACAGCTGATAAAGGTTATATTTAGAGTTTCGTCCAATGTGGATGCATATTTCGTTAAATTTTACAGGAATAAAAAAACAAACATAAGCGAAACCTATACAAATTATAGTCAGGGACCTAAACTGTTATTACTTATGTAATAAAAGTCCTTCAGAAAAAATTATTGGTGGTATGGGCTAGAAGGTTCAATGTGGTCATTATAAATCGTTCCCGAGATGGTCGAGCTTGTACGTTAATGGTGCTTGTTACAGGAACATACCGGATATATATCCGGTAAAGGACCATCAATCCTCATTTACTTAGTTTTATGTCAACAACTAATTCTGAGTAATAGGAAAATAAATATAATAATTTTATTGTGGTTTTTTTAATAACTATAATAATTATACCTCCGTTTTAATTTTCTTATAAATCGGTAGTTCTGCAGGTTCTCGAACAACCTAGAGAATTATTTCGAGCCTCAAAGGTGTATCGAAAATTATCTGCCTCATCGGCAAGCATGGGTACATTTCAGGAAGGCAACATCTAAGCCCAGAAGAATTTAACAAGGGGTATCACAGGGTGGTATCCTATCTTCGCTTCTGTTTAACTTCTACATATCGAAGCTCCTTTCGCCATCAGAAGGAGTTACCATTCTATCCTACGATAATGGCTACAGGTCCCGGGTTATCCATCGATGAGCTAGGTAATAAAATAGACAACTATCTCCTGATCTCTCCAGATTTTTCACCTTGCGAAACCTGGCATTGTCACCGACCATATCATCGGCGTGCTTATTTGCAACATGAACGGGCCAAATATCGACCATATTGAACATTCACGTCGATGGCATCACGCTACCGACTGTCTTACACCCAAACATCCTAGGTGTTACGTTCGATTAGGATATACATTTTGGAGAGCATGCAACCGAATTTGTTCCTAAAATCAAGAGCCGAAATATAATCTTCAAATCTCTTGCCGGCAGCACTTGGGGTAAAGACAAAGAAATACTCATTACACTACTACGCGCCCCCGATATGGTCGCGAAGCCTAAAGGTTACTCACTGGAAGAAAATACAGGTGGTGAAATGAAAGCAAGAGAGAAAAAACAAGGGCTAAAGGAAAATGACGTATGAATTGCTCATAAAAAACAGCTGATCTAATGTTTACATGCGCAATCTTCTGTGTGATTTGTGACTGCCGCTAGATGGGTCTCCTAAGCATTATCTAAGCTAGGGTAAGCGTTTTTTTACGCGCAAAAGTTAACGTATACGCGCGTAAAAAACACGGCTATTATTCATGATACCCAAAGCCCAAAGATGTGCATAAATCCTGCGTGTACTGCAGCGCTTCTACATCTTATACCTTTTCAACCACATAATCAAAAAACGGATGAGAGGTCCAATTCACTTTCTGTGAAGTGATAAAATTATAAAAAAAAGATATAGTTTTGCAAGAATTTTGATCAAAAATTATCAAAGGTGGAATAAAAAGACGTATCGACCTCCGTTCTAAGAATCCGTAGGCGTAAATAATAAGTAAAGGTGTCTAAGTTCGGGTGTAACCGAACATTATATACTCAGAGTGAGCTTCAATTGTACATTTCATTTCAGATAAATTGCTTTTCTACATAACACGTGGAATCGCCCGTTTAAAAAAAAAAAATTCTCCCAGTTCCTCTTACAATAAAACTTGATAAGTGAAATATCATTGATTCAAAACAATTTTTTGCTAAGTTATAGCTTATTATTCTAGTCTACGACCCTTTAAAACTTGTTTTATATCTAAGTAGCCGTGGTCTTTAACCGATCCCGTCCATTTTTACTAGAAATATTTTCTACTTTTTGTATATGTATATTTACTCAGTTTATTTAATACGAGTGGATATGAACATTTCAATATAAAATGTGTTGAGTTAATACTAAAGAATAAAAAAGAACGAAAAAGAATAAGCAAAACAGAGTTGCCAAAATGATAGTAAATTAATTCAGTGTGTGGCGTTACCACTTCGTTTCATACATATCATTTTTCTTTCCTCTGCAGGAGTTAAGTTGAGAATGGAACTCTCGGTTTCATTTGTCTGGTCGACCGTCGAGGGGCAGCCGGCGTCTCGCTTAGTTCCGGATCTCTTTCCGGTGTCGCCAGCCGTGTTGGTGTTGAATGCGATGGCGGTGTATCGTCCTGTATTATTGTAGTGTTGGGAGTAGAGAACCTTTCGAAATCTTCTTCTGATCCCAATGATATATTTTGTGATGATTCTATGGGTGCTTCGACTTCTTCGTGGTTTTCTAGTATACCCGATGCAGCTGTGCCGTTCTCTTTAGCTGCAACTCTCGTTTCATGATGATTCACTTCCGGTGTTGCTTTATCGGGCCCCGCGTGTGACTTCCGTATTTGGTCTACATGTCTTTTTATCATTTTCCCATTGAATTGTATTTGATAGTGAAGATCCCCTAGACGGGCGTGTATTGTTCCTTTGAGCCACTTAGAAATTCGCGGGTTACCCGACAGGAAGTATACGTTTTGATTTACCTTGAACTCTCTTCCCTTTTTCTTGAAATGCATGTATTGTTTTTCCTCTACTTTCCTCGAGATTTCCTCTGGTCGAATCAAGTCAAGTCGTGTTCGTAGCTGCCGCCCCATAAACAATAGTGCTGGCGAGGACCTGTTGTCGAATGTGGTGCATTTTTGTACTGTCTCAAGAATTCTTTTATGTTTTCCTGCAAAGAAATATTCGTGGTACCCATTGCTTTCAATGCGTTCTTGACCGTCTGTACGCTTCGCTCTGCTTGTCCATTAGTTGCCGGGTGATACGGTGCTGAGTATTTGTGATATTTAACACCGACTGTAGTCAGGAAGTTGTTAAATTCCGCGGACGTGAAATTTATTCCATTATCAGATACAACCGTTTGAGGAACGCCATAAGCCGCAAATACGTCGTCCAGCAAAGTAATTGTCGCGGCCGCCGTAATTGATTTAGTGATTTTCACCTCTTACCACTTGCTATACGCATCCGAGATTATCAGTAGCATTGCTCCTTCGTACGGCCCCGCATAGTCAATATGAATGCGTTCCCACGGTCCCTTGGGATACTCCCAATGATGATCGCCACGTCTCCCGGGTTTGTTTGCTTGTTTTGCATATGATTCGCATTTTTTCGCCATGTTCTCGATATCATTGTCAATGCTCGGCCAGTATATGAATGAGCGGGCGATTCCTTTCATCTTGACAATGCCTAGGTGTGATGTGTGTAAATTGTCAAGCAGTTTGGCTCTGTACTTTGGTGGAATGACGACGCGATGCTCGAACATCAAACATCCTGACGATAGCTTGTAACTCACTTCTGGGGACTTGTATCCTGTCCTCTTCAAGCATTGACCTGTTTCCAGCAGTTTAATTATTTTACCCAGTCGCTCGTCTTTTCTGGATTTGTTTGCAATTTTGTCGGATCTTAATGGTAATTGGTTGATTTGGCGAATCACAAAGTTGTCGAACTCGTCGTATTCGTCTGGATTATCCCAATATGCCTGCCGCACCTGTCCCACCTGTAATGGTTGCTGTCGTAGAGGGTGGGCCCGTGAAAGATAGTCGGCGTTAGCGTTTGCCTTTGAATTTTTATACACCACTTCGAAATCAAATCTACTCAGAAAGTCTGCGTAATTAGCCATTCTGCTAATGCAAAGTACTGGTAGAGACTTGTCTGGTTGTAAAATTTGTGACAACGGTTTATGACTGTGATTAGCGTGAAATGACGCGCGTATAAATATTTGAAAATTTTCTGAACTGCCCATACTATTGCCAGTGCCTCTTTGTCCATCTGTGGGTATCGCTGTTCTGCAGTATTCAGTGTTCGACTTGCGTATGCAATGGGTCGTTCAGTTCCGTTCTCTAAGCGATGTGATAGCACCGCTCCCAACCCTGTTTGACTCGCGTCCGTCGCTAGTAGAACCGATAGTGCCGGGTTGTAGGGTATCAAGACTTGTGGAGAAACCAGCGCCTGTTTTAGATACTCAAAGGCTGAATTTGCCTCTTTGGACCTGTGAAATTTTTCGCTTTTCAGCATATTGGATTAACCGTTGGCTTGTAATTGCCAGTGATGCGAATATCTCCATTTTTTTTCGCGACTACATGTGTTGCTGAAGCCCATTCCGAATGCTCTACTCTCATGTAAAAGCCAGACTGGATTTTGCGATCTATTTCCTTGGCATACGCCTCTCTCAATGCCATTGGTATTTCGCGTGCTCGTGCGAACACTGGTGTGGCTCCCGCCTTCAGCTTCACTTTTGCAGGCGGCCCTCTCAACTTACCCGCTGTCGTGTCAAAGACTTCTTCGTAACTTGCAAGGAGATGTTGCAGCCGTTCTCGTTGGTTTTCTGAAAGTTTTGGCGCGGTTGAACTTATAGAGTTAATTTGCCTGGCTGACGAAAATAGCTCCGAAAAGTTAATTTCACGTGCGAATTGTGAGATCCATTCTCTGCCGCAGAGTGTATCGAAATCTTCTTGGACAACATACAGATTCAGGCGCCGCTTAGTCCTCCCCATTGATGCGGTTACTACCACCCTACCCATGCAGTTCACTCTATGCCCCGTGTAGCTTGTAAATCGTCTATCTGTTTTTAATAATTTAAAATTCGGTTTTATAATGCGAAGAGTTTTATAATTAATAATGGCGCATGGGGCACCCGTATCAAGCTCCATCTTTTTTCGCAACTGGGACTTTTTCCCACAAACTGTGCTATACTAACGCATTTCACAAATACTAACTCTTCTCTATTAGATTTATTTTTTGTCAATGATCTTCATAAAATAATTCACTACACGCAACTATCCGCCTCCTGTTTCTCAAAACACGACCTGATATTCCTAAACTAAAACTTCCAAACATCATGTAGGCCAAGTTTGTTCGCGTATCGCGATTACAGAAGTATAGATTATTATTCTCTTGCTGAGTCCGTTGAGTCGGAAAGCTGCAAAAGTTATTCCAATCCGTAAACAAAATAATGAGTATCGACCAATAGCCATACTCCCTTTCCTCTATAAGGTCGTTGAACGTATTCTACATGGGCAAATCATATCATATGTACATGAATACAAGCTCCTGTCAGACAGTCAGTCCGGTTTCAGGTCAAAGCGGAGCTGTGCAATGGCACTATTATCTGTGACAGAAAAAATTCGTGAGCGAGTGGATGAAAGTTACATTGCCTTCTTAACACTTCTTGACCACTCTAAAGCTGTTGATTCTGTAGACCACACTCTGCTCTGTAGGAAGCTGGAAAACTTATTTAACTTCTCTGGCCATGCAGTTGCCCTTATAAGATCATATATTGGCGATAGGACTCAAACAGTATGTATATATGGTGAAAAGTCTGACTTCCTACATGTCTTAAGAGGCGTCCCTCAAGGCTCTATCCTGGGTCCTCTGTTATTTGTTCTGTATATCAATGACTTACCCGATGTCCTTAAGTATTGTACTGTTCATATCTACGCTGATGACACTGGTCGACGGCCAAAATTTACCAGAGACGCCGTTATGAAATTCGTATATAAAACCACCCCCTGATTTCGAAAATCGAGTTCATTTTTGATTCTATGGTACCGTTTTTGAGATATTTGCAATTTACCGTTATTCGAAAAAACCAAAAAGATGGCTCTCTTTAATTACGTATATCTCACGAACGGGTCAAGCAATTGCAATAAGTTTACAGAATCGGAAAGACGATAAAATTTGCTATAAATGCATCATACATTGTTTTTTGCTCAACCATATAGTTTTCGAGATATTAGCTCATCATTTCAGATTTTTGTTTTTTTTTTATGAAAAAATATGAGAAAAATTACTTTTTGCGAGGGCAGCATTCCAAAACCACAACTTTTTTTCCAAATATTTTTTATTTACGTAAAACTCTGTTTAATTAGAAAAAAGATAAGCTATCATCGAAGAAAATCGATGCAAAACTACGTAAGTTATAAGCGATCAAATAAAAATACCCAGGTTGTGCAATTTCAACGTATACCTCAAAACGTATGTATGGTATAAAGAAGAGTGAAATATCTAGCTATGCTCTGTTTCTATTTAGTTAAAAGTTCAATTTATGAATGAAATTACCCATATTTTTAACTTTTTTTTTTTTAAATTTATTTATGTTTGTACTATATTCTAACAATCTTTATCTTAATTTTATTTTACTATGTAGTCGAAATAATTATGTGTTCGACTTTGACGCTTATTCAGTTTAGGATCGGTTTCTCTTATGAGAAACCAGCAGTAATCACCAATCATTGCGACGTCCCAGAAACTTTGGTATCGATTCTCAATTAGTTTCATTTGCTGATGAAACCTTTCGCCATGTTCGTCACTTTCGTCGCCAAGATTTGCCGGTAAAAAGCTCAAATGTGAGTGCAGAAAGTGAATTTTTAACGACATATTTACGCCTGGAAAGAAAATACTAGTTAGGTAAACAAGTTATAGAATTTTGGGAAATTAATTTTAATAAGCCTTTAATATTTACCCATTTTCGCATAATTATTGATTAAGTCGTTCACTATCTGCTGGTAGTTAGGGCTTTTGTGTCTACCGAGAAAAGAAGCAACGACGTTTTCAAAGGATTCCCACGGTGCTGCCTCAACTGATGAGAGTAGTCCTTTGAATTGATTATTGTTGATCAACTTTTTTATTTTTGGTCCGACAAAAATACCTTCCTTTATCTAGGCTTGAGAAATATCTGGAAAAATTGTTTTCAAATAGTCGAATGCTTCGCCTTCTTTGTCCAAAGCCTTAACAAAGTTTTTAATGAGACCGAGCTTGATGTGTAAGGGTGGAAGTATGATTTTCTCTTTCTTGACAAGAGGGGTGTATTTGATGTTATCCACACCAACGGTAAACTCGACTCTTTCCGGCCAATCCTTTCTGACGTAGTGGTCCTTACGAGATCGGCTATCCCACTTGTAGAGGAAGCAGCAGTGCTTGGTGTAGCCACTATGTAGACCGCATAGCATTGCAACGACTTTGAGATCAGAACATATTTTCCAATCATGCTCTTCATATTTGATAAATTTGAGTAGTTTTTGCATTTCCTCGTAGGTTTCCTTTGTATTTACTGCATGTGCTAGCGGGATAGAAGGCTTTTTGTTACCAATATGCAATAATACAGCCTTTAAACTCAGTTTATTGCTGTCTATGAACAATCGCCACTCTTTTGAATCATATTTTTGACCAAACTCTTTGAATAAACCAGGAATGTCGTTGCAGTAGCATATAGTGTCTTTCTTGGTATAGTGTTTGGAAAATGGTTCGTGACGAGTTCTACAATATATCACCTTAACATCGGATGATACAAATTTAAATTGTTGCATACGAGAAGTGTGGATCTCGGCCTTTTCCTTGGATAGTTCCAAATCTCTTATCCAATCATTAAGTTGTGCTTGTGATAGAACGTTTCTCTCCATGGTTTTTCAGCATTTTTAGGCTCAATGCCAAAATACTTGGAGTATAAAGTTTTGATATGATCTGAGAACACTCGTCGTCGCCTTATGATAGTATATTGGCCACACATGAAACAGAACATATCTGGATCGTTATTACACTCAAATTCTCGCGTCCTTTTACTCATTTTATTTTTTTACTAAATCACGGTTTTGAAATTTGACTTATGAACTGAACCATCTCCGGCGAGCCTTGCAGATGTTATGAAGTTTCAAGGCGCATTAACTCATATTTATACTCGGAACAAGAATAAAATTTAAAAAATCAAATCTTACCTAGACAGAAAGGTTCCTTTTTATACGAAGCCGGGAAAAGAAAATACTACCTGCTTTAGATGTAGGCTTTAAAAAATTTCTGTGTCTTATAATTTTGAAAATCTACCTGCATACTTACCTACATGCCTACAGCAGCTTTCGAACCCAACCACTCTTCCTTTCCATGCAACCACTCTACCTACTATAAAACAATTCGAGTATTAAAAGTACTATTTGATTTATTTAAAGAAAAAGTATTATCATTGTTATGGTGTTATTCGTTTATCCGGATAATATCCCATTTGCACTTTATATCTTTAATATATGTATGTATACATACATTGAAGTTGCGCAACCTGGGTATTTTTATTTGATCACTTATAACTTACGTAGGTTTGCATCGATTTTCTTCGATGATAGCTTATCTTTTTTCTAATTAAACAGAGCTTTACGTAAATTAAAAATATTTGGAAAAAAAGTTGTGGTTTTGGAATGCTGCCCTCGCAAAAAGTAATTTTTTTCATATTTTTTCATAAAAAAATACAAAAATCTGAAATGATGAGCTAATATCTCGAAAACTATATGGTTGAGCAAAAAACAATGAATGGTGCATTTATAGCAAATTTTATCGTCTTTCCGATTCTGCAATTGCTTAACCCGTTCGTGAGATATACGTAATTAAATGGAGCCATCTTTTTGGTTTTTTCGAATAACGGTAAATTGCAAATATCTCCAAAACGGTACCATATAGAATCAAAAATGAACTCAATTTTCGAAATCAGGGGGTGATTTTACATACAAATTTCATAACGGCGTTTCTGGTAAAGAAAAAAAGTTGAAATTCGTGGTCCAGTGTGATGTACAGTTGTTTACGTGTTGTCCTCGTGATCAAACTAGCTTGTGCATAAGTAACTTAAACCACGATTTGAATCAAATATTTTCATGGGCTGCTATGAATGGCTTATGTATAAACCCGAATAAGTCAAAATGTATTGTTATTCATAGAAGGTCCTTTCCCACTAATGATTTAGAGAATGTAGTCTTCGACAATTCCGTTATAGAATACGTAGATACGGCGAAAAACTTAAGTGTAATTTTTAACAAAACATTGACATGGAAAGATCATATTTTTAGAACGGATGGAAAAGTGTATGGAATGCTTCGTACACTATAGTTAACACAGTATTTCGCGCCTTTGCACATAAGACTACTTCTCGCTAAAGCGTACTTAATACCTACGCTACTCCATGGTTGTGTGATTTACTCAAACTGTGACTATCTGTGCAAGAACAAACTAAATGTTGTTTACAACAACATTGCTAGATATGTTTATGGATTGAAAAGACTTGACCACGTATCACAACATGCTGAAAGGTTGCTAACCATTTCTTTCGAAAATCTTTTAAAAGTCGAAACACTGTCCTTCCTCCATAAGTTGATACACACGAAGGAACCTGACTATCTATATCGTAAGCTTATTTTTCTGCAATCATCAAGATCGGTGCTTCTTCTTAAGCACATTAGATACCACACGTTAACCTCTGAGCGCCAATTCTTTGTTACTGCAATACGTCTTTGGAACTCCCTACCTACAAGTCTTCGACTCTTAAGTAATGCTCTGCACTTTAAAGAAGAGCTAACATCATTTTTTAACGACTCTTAAACTGGATCTCAAATTGATGTTGTTAAATGTTCATTTCTAAGTCCTTTTCCTCTCTCTGTGTCTTCTTTCTTCATTTGTTAAATACTATTTGATCTATAACCAGCCAAATGTTATCATCACTACTGCTGTCTTTTAATATTTATTAATTACTTTTATTTAGTTTTAAGATTTACATTTGCATACATAAATATTTCACTATTATCCGTTATATTTAATTTAATTTGATTAATCTAATTTATTATTATTATAAATGTTCAATTTTTTATAGCTCATGCTATTCATGACTAGCACTGTTAAATAATTTGTCAAAATTGTTGTGCTGGGAACAAATTTTCAAATAAATACATACATACATACAAAACCAATTGAATCGAACCCCGTCTGATCTCCGTATTTGACTCCTTTATTATTATTATTAATAGCTGGCGAGCTTTGGTGGAAGCAATTTCCACTCTGGTTCACCGCTTTGAACCTCGGATGATATATTTGCTTTGCAAGGTCCTGTCATCTACTATAGAATTGGGGTCACCTAGATTTTACTGCATTGTGAGACCTCTCTAGCACCGATCTGACAGTTCGGTTAGTTTCGTGTATCGCTGTGATATGTAGTGATTTACACCTTCAATTTTCGCGCGATTCACTGATGTCGATGATGAGGAAAAATATAGGGCCCGATCCATGGTTTTTTTGCACAGAACATCTTTCATGTGGTTGTTGTTTTTTGCCAGATCGAGACGCGTCTTTTGATACCACCTTTGATCAGTTTTGGTAAAAATTGGGTGGTGCACCGTCTTGTAAAACGTTACCAGGGGATCAGAATATACCCGCGGTAGGTATGCCTGTCGTAAGAGGCGACTAAAATACCAGATTCAAGGGGCTGTGTAGCGCAACCTTTCAGGTTGCCAGCGCAATATATAGCTTCTCCAAACCCAATTGTCAACCTCACCTATCCGCGGCGAATCCTGTTTCACTAACAGACGAGGCTCTGGCGACCCAAGCTCCTCATGGAACTTGGGGGTAGGGAGGGAGGGAATGGCCTGAAGGTTTAATGTGGCCACATAAATCGTTCACGAGATGATCGGGCTAGCACCTTAATGGTGCTATGGTACCGGAGCGTACCGGATTTGTATCCGGCAAAGGACCATCACATCGATAACACTCCCCAAAGCCTTCGGGGAGCAACCTTATCGCTACAACAACAACATGAGGAAAAAGCACCGGTGAAGCCGTGTTGTAGCTTAATAAATTTTCCCAAATCGACTTTATTCAAATTTACTATGCAACATCCCCGAACCTGACTCCTATATCTCACGTATATTCTATGCATGAGTGGAATTTCTTTAATTAACAACAACTTTAAGGTTTGTTTTAATAATAATAAAATTTTAAATATTTTATTACATATATGTATTTATATAAAATTGCGTAACTCAATTAACTGACTTTTAATGTATAAAAATTTAGGTGCAAGAAACTTAAAACCAATCATCGAAATCACCATAAAGGAATGCTGTAGCAAATAAAACTTCTGCTCAACGGAACTAAGCAAGTTTTCGTGTTTTAGTTCATTGTTGCAACATTATTATTTATGGGAGTTATGTACGTTTTTAACAGAATTGCACTGAGGCATTAATTATATTTATGTACATATGTATATATGAACTATTATAAAAAATATTGTATATTATTTAAGCAAGTTTAATACACATTTGAAAAATAATGCTGATTACTTAGCAATCAGTTAATTTGTTTTTGTTTTATTGTTTTTAATCATGGTCATTATATGATTGGTTTCTGGAAGAATATTCAATTAATTTATTAAGATTAAAAAACTAGTTTAGCTGAATTTTAGTTTTACGCTGCTCGAATTGATTGAATTATTTGGAAAATCGCAGAGCCGCAAACCACGAAAATGAACAGTGCTAGCAGCCATGGTCCAACAGGATACTGGTTATCTTTAGATTTCTGAAAAAAAAAAAAATTTTAATATGTACTAATTTTGAATTAACTTTAAAATAAATTCAAACGTATTATTAAAATCTCTCAAGTATAACAAGTCATATACATACATTCGTTATTTTAAAGGCATGATCAAAGCATTTTTTTTTTTAATTATACAAAATTTTTCTGAATATTTAACCCAGCACTAAATTGCTCTGAGTCAAATTACAAATAAAAATTATTAAAAATAATTCAAATTTATATTTAACGCAATTTGTTTGCTAGAGTCTGTGTTGCATTCTATCTTGGAGAGCCTCTAGCAATATACGAAATACTTTCCTGTTCAATGTTAACCGACCGAGTTGACACAGTGTGCATTGATACGGGAACCACCGCTTCCCAAGGCAGTCGGTTCTATGTACCGGAGCGACTCGGGATTTTTCCCGACCAAGGACTGTCATTTCAGTGTGACCTCATTTAATTTGTTTCGTCCCTCCCACAAATTGTCATCCTCCCAGCAGCTCCTTGCAGCAGGACTGCTACATATTCTCTTACTCCGGGAAGGTATCGAACCCAATCCGGGTCCGTCTCCTGACCCCGGTCCTGAGAAATGGTTTTGCTGCATTTGCCAGAAAAGAATCTTTTTAGGACGGTCATACTCTGTTCAGTGTGTCTCGTGCAAGGGATGGTTGCATCGGACAGGTTGTTCTGGGCTTGATCCCAAAACCCGACGTCCACGTAACTTTTATAAATCTTTTGTGGCTCCTTGCTGCTCACGCCCAAGGGCGTCCCGTAGTCTACGCCTAAGCGCCCCCTCCCCCCCCACTACCTTCCAGCAGCCTCGCTGCTCAGCAAGCCACAACAAGTACCCGCTGCTGCTCGCGCCCCACGGCGCCAACAACTCAAACAGCTGTAACCACTCATAACTACTACCTTCGTAGAAGAGCTGGTAGCAATGCTGAGCATCAGCCCCTGCCCCCGTCTTCTTCCTCTTCCCCCCTCTTTTCTGACAGCAATCATGCAGGTCAGGGAAACAGACTCTTAATCCCTACCTCCGTTTGCACCGTCTGCCAGCACAGAATATATAAGTTTGCGACATCCGCTCAATGCTGCTCCTGCCTTGGGTGGTGCCACTTTCCTAGATGTTCTGGTCTCCGCGACGGCAACCCCTCGACGGGTTTCATCGCGCCATGTTGCCAGGTCGCAAACCCAAATCATCCGGGTACCCCAATGCTTGCCCAAGGGCGCCCAGTCCCAAGGCCACACCAGCAATTGCGTCCTGGCCTTCCACAACCTAGGCGTAGTCACCCGTCACTTACCCCTAGAGTGGCGGCGTCACCCCTCATGCACTTCAGAATTCTGCAGTTAAACTGTAATGGACTAACTGGTAAGATTACGGAGATAGTCGATTTCATGAAGCGGCACAACATCCGCATTGCTGCGATTCAAGAGACTAAACTCACAGCAAGATCTGCATTGCAGACCTGCTCTGGGTATAATGTCCACAGGAAAGACCGCGAGAGCGGAAATGGAGGCGGCCTTGCGTTTATTATACACCACTCTGTGCAATATTATATATTTGATCCTGGCATCGACCGCAGGGACAATGTCTTAGAACGTCAAGGCCTATCTGTTCGGTCAGGCGATGCAAATCTAGAAATCATCAACATCTACATCCCTCCTGTCACCTGTTGCACCAGTGCTAATATCGAGGCCTTACTCACTGGCAACAATCGCATTATCTTAGGCGATTTCAATGCCCATCACGACCTATGGCATTCAAACTTGCGGGCGGACAGTAGGGGTGAGATGTTGGCGGATCAAATAGAAGAAACGACGTTCTGCACAATAAACGGAGACGCCCCCACACGTATGGTAGGAAGCTGTCATAGCTCGCCAGATATCTCAATCGTGAGCGCAGAACTCGTAAACTGCGTCAACTGGCAGCCGATGGTAACATTGGCATCCGACCACCTACCCATACTTATTTCGTTCGAGCGTACCGCCGACTTCATCGTCACCGAAAAACGCACTTTCATAAACTTCAAAAAAGGAAAGTGGGAAGAATATAAATCTGCAACAGACAGCAGCTTTGCTGCCCTCCCTATCCCGACTGATGCCCGCCAAGGGGAGCGTGCCTTCCGTAAGGTCATTGAATCCGCCTCGGCACATTTCATTCCCGCCGGGAGAATTCCCGAAACCAGGCCCCACTTCCCGGCGGAGGCCGCGAGCTTAGCGAGGGAACGCGACCTTGATCCAGGCGACCCCCAAATAAGGGATATAAACCAACGCATCAGATTGCTTGTGGACGAACACAAGCGGGCGAAATGGGAAGAGCACCTAAGAGGTTGTAACCTCTCTACCGGTGTAGGTAAACTTTGATCCACCGTAAAGTCCCTATCGAATCCGACTAAGCACAAAGACAAAGTTTCCATCGCTTCCCAAGGCAGTCGGTTCTATGTACCGGAGCGACTCGGGATTTTTCCCGACCAAGGACTGTCATTTCAGTGTGACCCCATTTAATTTGTTTCGTCCCTCCCACAAATTGTCATCCTCCCAGCAGCTCCTTGCAGCAGGACTGCTACATATTCTCTTACTCCGGGAAGGTATCGAACCCAATCCGGGTCCGTCTCCTGACCCCGGTCATGAGAAATGGTTTTGCTGCATTTGCCAGAAAAGAATCTTTTTAGGACGGTCATACTCTGTTCAGTGTGTCTCGTGCAAGGGATGGTTGCATCGGACAGGTTGTTCTGGGCTTGATCCCAAAACCCGACGTCCACGTAACTTTTATAAATCTTTTGTGGCTCCTTGCTGCTCACGCCCAAGGGCGTCCCGTAGTCTACGCCTAAGCGTATCCCCACTACCTTCCAGCAGCTTCGCTGCTCAGCAAGCCACAACAAGTACCCGCTGCTGCTCGCGCCCCACGGCGCCAACAACTCAAACAGCTGATACCACTCATAACTACTACCTTCGTAGTAGAGCTGGTTGCAATGCTGAGCATCAGCCCCTGCCCCCGTCTTCTTCTCCCCCCCTCTTTTCTGGCAGCAATCGTGCAGGTCAGGGAAACAGACTCTTAGTCCCTGCCTCCGTTTGCACCGTCTGCCAGCACAGAATATATAGGTTTGCGACATCCGCTCAATGCAGCTCCTGCCTTGGGTGGTGCCACTTTCCTAGATGTTCTGGTCTCCGCGACGGCAACCCCCCGACGGGTTTCATCGCGCCATGTTGCCAGGTCGCAAACCCAAATCATCAGGGTACCCCAATGCTTGCCCAAGGGCGCCCAGTCCCAAGGCCACAACAGCAATTGCGTCCTGGCCTTCCACAACCTAGGCGTAGTCACCCCTCACTTACCCCTAGAGTGGCGGCGTCACCCCCCATGCACTTCAGAATTCTGCAGTTCAACTGTAATGGACTAACTGGGAAGATTACGGAGATAGTCGATTTCATGAAGCGGCACAACATCCGCATTGCTGCGATTCAAGAGACTAAACTCACAGCAAGATCTGCATTGCAGACCTGCTCCGGTTATAATGTCCACAGGAAAGACCGCGAGAGCGGAAATGGAGGCGGTCTCGCGTTTATCATACACCACTCTGTGCAATATTATATATTTGATCCTGGCATCGACCGCAGTGACAATGTCTTAGAACGTCAAGGCCTATCTGTCCGGTCAGGCGATGCAAACCTAGAAATCATCAACATCTACATCCCTCCTGTCACCTGTTGCCCCAGTGGATGCCGCCCTAATATCGAGGCCTTACTCACTGGCAACAATCGCATTATCTTAGGCGATTTCAATGCCCATCACGACCTATGGCATTCAAACTTGCGGGCGGACAGTAGGGGTGAGATGTTGGCGGATCAAATAGACGAAACGACGTTCTGCACAATAAACGGAGACGCCCCCACACGTATGGTAGGAAGCTGTCATAGCTCGCCAGATATCTCAATCGTGAGCGCAGAACTCGTAAACTGCGTCAACTGGCAGCCGATGGTAACATTGGCATCCGACCACCTGCCCATACTTATTTCGTTCGAGCGTACCGCCGACTTCATCGTCACCGAAAAACGCACTTTCATAAACTTCAAAAAAGGAAAGTGGGAAGAATATAAATCTGCAACAGACAGCAGCTTTGCTGCCCTCCCTATCCCGACTGATGCCCGCCAAGGGGAGCGTGCCTTCCGTAAGGTCATTGAATCCGCTTCGGCACATTTCATTCCCGCCGGGAGAATTCCCGAAATCCGGCCCCACTTCCCGGCGGAGGCCGCGAGCTTAGCGAGGGAACGCGACCTTATAAGACAGCTCGATCCAGGCGACCCCCAAATAAGGGATATAAACCAACGCATCAGATTGCTTGTGGACGAACACAAGCGGGCGAAATGGGAAGAGCACCTAAGAGGTTGTAACCTCTCTACCGGTGTAGGTAAACTTTGGTCCACCGTAAAGTCCCTATCGAATCCGACTAAGCACAAAGACAAAGTTTCCATCGCCTTTGGCGATAAGGTGCTGTCGGATGCGAAAAAATGCGCGAGCGCTTTCTGCCGACAATATATAATGCATCCTACGGTCGACAAAGATAGACGGAGAGCCAATAGACACGCACATAAACACAAACTCAGCGCGTCACCAATTACCATCACCGCTAGAGAGGTTGAGGACGCCATTGGTCGCGCTAAACCATCCAAAGCAGTGGGCCCAGACGGCATAGCCATGCCGATGCTTAAAAACCTAGGGAAAGAGGGTTTCAAATATTTGGCACATGTCTTCAACCTGTCTCTTTCGACCTTTGTCATACCCGAGAAATGGAAAATGGCCAAGGTGGTCCCGCTACTAAAGCCTGGGAAACCAGCTAACGTAGGTGAGTCATATCGTCCGATATCTCTCCTATCGCCAGTGGCAAAGACGCTTGAAGCCATTTTGCTCCCTTATTTCCAAGCACATTTGCAGCTAGCCCCTCATCAGCATGGCTTCAGAAAACTCCATAGCACTACCTCCGCGCTAAATGTCATTAGCACCCAGATAAATTGCGGTTTGAATCAATATCCCCACCATAGAACAGTACTCGTAGCGTTAGACCTATCAAAAGCTTTTGATACGGTCAACCATGGCTCGTTACTGCAAGACCTGGAAGGGTCCACCCTTCCCCCATGTCTTAAAAGGTGGACCGCAAATTATCTGGGTGGTCGGCAGGCATCGGTGCAATTCAGAAACGAAACATCAAAACAAAGGAGAATTAAACAAGGGGTGCCACAGGGTGGTGTCCTATCCCCGCTTTTGTTTAATTTCTACATATCTAAGCTACCTTCACCACCGGAAGGAGTCACAATCGTTTCCTACGCCGATGACTGCACAATAATGGCCACAGGCCCAGGCCCAAAGATCGATGAGCTATGCAATAAAATAAACGGCTATCTCCCTGATCTCTCCAGTTTTTTCGCCTCGCGAAACCTGACATTGTCACCGACTAAATCTTCCGCGACCTTATTTACAACATGGACGCCCCAAATGTCGACCATATTGAACATCCACGTCGATGGCACTACGCTACCGACTGTCCTACACCCCAAAATCTTGGGTGTGACGTTTGATCAGGATCTACATTTTGGTGCGCACGCAACCGCAATTGTTCCAAGAATTCAGAGCCGTAATAAAATCCTCAAATCCCTTGCTGGCAGTACCTGGGGAAAAGATAAAGAAACGCTCTTGACCACATACAAAGCAATTAGCCAGCCGATTACGTGCTACGCGTCACCCATATGGTCGCCAAGCCTAAAAACCACCCACTGGAAGAAACTACAGGCCTGCCAAAATACTGCTCTCAGAATCGCCACGGGCTGTCTTCTTATGTCCCCAGAACACCATCTGCATAATGAGGCGAGAATACTCCCCATCAGGGAGAGAAATGAGATGCTGACCAAACAGTTTCTGTTGAATACCCAGAAACCTGGGCATCCCAACAGACATCTGATTGACGAACCAGCACCGCCTAGGGGCCTAAGGAGTCATCTCCGTAAGCATTTTGAGGAAATACGGCACCTGAGAACCCAGCCGTATGAAGCGGTAAAACACAAGCAGGTCCTTGGTGAACTCCATAGACAGGCGTCGGACCTTTATGTCGGGAATTGCCCGGTGAATCCAGTACTTGAAGAAAAATATCCAGAACTCGCAGAAGAGGAACGCATACTCCCCAGGGAAACGCGTGTCACTCTTGCTCAACTTCGTTCTGGATACTGTAACAGGTTAAACTCTTACCTATCCAGAATCAACCCCGACATACAAAATGTATGCCCTGCTTGCAATGTGTCCCCACATGACACCAACCATCTCTTTAATTGTAATGTGGAACCAACGCCTCTAACACCCCTTTCCTTATGGTCCACCCCTGTTGAAACGGCAAGTTTCCTTGGACTCCCGTTAGAGGATATTGATGACAATCTGTGATCGGTCGCGGCTATTAGGTGGGGCGAGCATTGCTACAACAACAACAACAACAACAAAGTTTCCATCGCCTTTGGCGATAAGGTGCTGTCGGATGCGAAAAAAATGCGCGAGCGCTTTCTGCCGACAATATATAATGCATCCTACGGTTGACAAAGATAGACGGAGAGCCAATAGACACGCACATAAACACAAATTCAGCGCGTCACCAGTCACCATCACCGCTAGAGAGGTTGAGGACGCCATTGGTCGCGCTAAACCATCCAAAGCAGTGGGCACAGACGGCATAGCCATGCCGATGCTTAAAAACCTAGGGAAAGAGGGTTTCAAATATTTAGCGCATGTCTTCAACCTGTCTCTTTCCACCTTTGTCATACCCGAGAAATGGAAAATGGCCAAGGTGGTCCCGCTACTAAAGCCTGGGAAACCAGCTAACATAGGTGAGTCATATCGTCCGATATCTCTCCTGGGCATCCCAACAGACATCTGATTAATGAGGCCATACCTCGTTTCCTTGGACTCCCGTTAGCGGAAATTGATGACAATTTGTGATCGGCGCCTATTGAATGGGGCAATTAATTGCTACAACAATAACAACAACGAGGTTAAAGCCCCCGAAAAAGTAGCCAACTTGCAACTTTTTTAGCAATCAAAGCAAAAGAAGAATGTGACATTTGCTTTGGCTAAGTGTGCTGGCACAGTTTTGAAGTGAAATAATTTTTCCCACTCTTTGGTAACTTTTCTAACATTTTTCGCAATTAAAAACTGCAATATAACAAATGAATACAACGCAAAATATGTTAGCAAGTATTTTTGTTGTATAAGGAGAATGTTTATGAGTGCTTCGCGAAATTTTGTATGTGAGTTGGCAAGGCGAAATAAACTTCAATTGCCAAGGCTGAATTTCCTTTATATTTACAAACGCAGCATATTGGTTTATTGTGGCGATGTTACTGGAATGTATAAGATTGCGTAGAACGCATCCACATTAGGGTGGTTACAAAGTATATGCTGAATTTTAATTTTTGCTCTATCTTTCAGGGCACCCTCCTAAAATATGCTAATATATCAGAAAATGATTATTGCAAAGTTTCAGGCCAATGTTAACATGTGCCTCATTGAAGTCAAAGTTAGGAAAAACATACGTATACCATGAGTAAGTTCCTGGCATAAATGGTTTCACTTTTACTTACGAAACACAAAAAATGTTTTCTGAAAAATCGCTGTTTTTCCTAACTTTGACCTCAATGAGGCATGTGTTAACATTATCGGATTAGCCTGAAACTTTGTATGTATCATTTTCTAATCTATTGGCATATTTTATGGGGGTGCCCCAGCGGAAAATCTAAAATTGATTTATTGTGGCCACCCTAATCTACATATATGAAAAACTTCATTGTGTCTCGGCTATTATTATTTACAAATACATTTAGGTATAAAGTAATTGTATGTGTATACTTTATGCTACTTTATTTAAGCCCACAATCACGGCCGCAGAGAGCCGAGCCGGGCCCTGAGACAGTTCACATTTACGGGCCCCCTAAAAAATAAACTCAATCCAGTAAAAAAATAACATAACATAGATTATTAGATTTCATTGTTTGATTTGCTTACATTAACTTTTTCTAAATATGTACATTTTAAGAGCTTGAATAAGCCAAGGAAAACCTTCCGTTCTTTTTTGCGACTATGGAAATTCCCGATTCAAAACTAATGCTGGGAGCAAGGCTGGACTGCAACGCCAATGTTCCAAGGCTTGTCAAGCGATTTTGGCTCATAGTAGAACGTAAACAATTTTTCACGCGAGACAATAGACTAAAAGAACGCTCCCCTTCAGCCACACTGACTGTAAGGGTGCAAAATATTTAAAGTTTATCTAACTTAAAATCACATTTTATTTCGACTATGACTATGCCCCATAGTATTTGATAGGATGCTTATGATTTTAGTTTAGTGATTTTCAATTTTAAAACAATTTTTTGTAGCAACAAAATATGTATGTATCTATGAAATCCTAGTTAAGAGTACTGTCAATACTGCTTTGCCTTGCCGGGCCCCCAAAATCATCCCTCTCTCCACGGCCCTGCCATCAATGTATATATATATATACAAAGCAATCCGACTATAAGCAAAGAAAATAAAAATAACGACGGCGTGGCACTTTCACCTGTTTTTTATAGCATTCGTTTTTAGAAATGCATTTGCATTTAATTGCATGTTTATAACAAGAACTTAAGTTTATCTTTCACATTATACCCAAAAAGTATCAAAATATGTGAATCATTCCCCAAAACCCTGTTTTATACTCACCGATGATTTTGGAACATTGCCACGCATGGTCACGTATTTGCTGGCCTTTTCATTGGCGATACGCATCCTTTGTGGTGGAGCCATCTTATTCAGATTGTTTTGGTTTTGCTTTTATGAAAAGAAAGATAACGTACATTTAGAACAAAGATAAGCCAGAGGAGTTTCAACACCAACGAGTACAAATTCAATCACTTAAAAACGGAAGTTTAATATCATTCTAATCACTTTCTCTAGCTAATTTTTATGTAAGAGCTTACTTTATATTATGCTTATCAATATAACGAATATAGTATTCTTTTACATATAACTTATTTTAATAAATTAAACCAAGTTACCTTTTTTGCCACAGAAAAACAAAGTGAACACGAATACGTCAAGAACGACACGTATGACACCCGAAGATTTGACAGTTCTCAACATTGCTGTTGTTTCAACTTCTTTACAACACTAGAAAAGTTATACCCTATTCGCAACAAAATATATCTGTTCAAATTGTCAAAATCTGTGTATTGGTGTTGGTGCGAATGGTATGGAATGGAAACGTAAAACTTAGCAGTTTTTGTATGTGTAAGTAAAATGATGCCAATGTGTTGGTTTCATTTTGAGTTTGCCATCTCCTTTTGACAATCCCTTCGACCTTGCAATGACATAAATAAAATCAGCTGATGAGATGAGCCAACCTGTACATAATTGAACCATGCCCTAATCTACAAGCCAGCTATCATCCGGTGGCAAAATCCTGAGCTAGATAAATAATTTTGCATGTAAATGCAACAACAACGATTTGAGCCAGATAAATCCAGATAGAAGTCTTGTTCAATTTGTGAGCCAGATAATTTGTTAATTACTTCTTTTTAGGTTGGTAACGCGGCCTTTAATATACCTACTTTGGTAATAGTCCCGTTGAGGGGTCGATTACTAATACGCTACCAAAAATATCGAGAGGTGTCAAAAGACGCGTATTAATCTCCAAAACAATAATCCGAAGGCGGAAAAGAAAAATTTTATCTCTGTCCGGAGACATTTGCAGTTGAAGTTGGCGATTTTCATGTGGTTGTTGTTGTGTTTGTACCCACCAAAAAAATTGTGCATCACCGTGGCGGTAGCCACGGTTATACCACACCCCCGGACTTGGCATGGCGTAGCCTAGGGTTATTTTTTATAAGAAAAATCTTATCTCTGTCCGGAGATATTTGCAGTTGAAGTTGGCGATTTTCATGTGGTTGTTGTTGTGTTTGTACCCACCAAAAAAATTGTGCATCACCGTGGCGGTAGCCCGCAGGTCTTTTTCCGGTATTTTCCGCCTTCGGATTAATAATACTGATGTCAAGACTCGTCGTTTGATACCTCTCTCGATATTTTTGGACACGTATTAGCAGTGTCATGCTGTTGTATAGAATTACCACAGACGAGGCTGTGGCCACCCCAAGCTCCTCATGCGCAGCAATTTCGGAGGTGTATTTAAAGTTTGTCGCTTAGCAGTCCATATAAAGTTTAAGCGTAAACGGATAGACGCTTGTTAAAAAACACGACTATTATATAGCCAAAACATATATATAATGGTCCGTTATTGCTATTAAAATATGCTCGCAATGAGTTGGGAGTGTATTCAGCATGTATCCAGAATACCAAATCTTTTTCTGGAAGCTTCTTTAACTTTCATTTCCACCTCCCAACCAAGGTGGACCTTATCGACAAGTTCTTTTTTGTGTAAACACCGACTACCCTGCAAAAATCGTTGGATCATGTGGTCCACTGGAGTACTTACCATTATGCTCCACTGTAATGCAGCAATGGACCAACTCATGTTTCTACACGAACATATTGTAAGCCGATCATTGCTCGTTTTTAACGATTGTAATCACTATACGATGTTTATTGGACTGTGGGTACTCCATGGATTACTCTGATATAATGCGGAGCTGGAGTATATGGTCCGGTCCTAGGACATCGCAATGTTAATTGGACCATATTTTTTGTATGAATTGTGGTTAACGGCACAAACACATTCTACTTATGTGTCGTTTTGGCATTTGCGTTTCGTCAACAGCTGACTTTGAACACAAACGTCTTTGTCGACAAATCACACACAGAAGATTGCGCATTCACGAGTTTACAATTGCTTCGTTCTGCGCATCTACGTCACACTTGAATGCTTGAGCGAATGTAAGAAAGAGAGAAAAAAAACAAGAGCTATAGGAAAATGACGCCAAAATAGCCCATAAAAAACAGCTGATCTTTCGTTTACATGCGCAATGCGCAATCTTGCGTGTGATTTGTGGAATGAGTTCAAGCCTTAACATGCCAACCTAATATAAAAGCACGCAAGTCATTTTCTGTCAAAAATGCCTCATGCACATACAAATTGAATTTGCTGCTTTAAAACCTAACTCGATTTCCAATTTTTGTTCTGCGTGTCATTTAGATTTGACGTTTGCACACATGCTTTACATTGTCGCAACGCATGCTTATTTGAGTTCGGGCAAAAAACGCCGGTTGTTTGCGTGCGCTAAAGAAACGCGGTGCGGTTTTATTAGGTTGGCATGTAAGAGAATCGTTCGACGAAGGGACCGGTAGTGTGATCGTAATGTTATAAAACATTAAAATATATACCATACGTCAGTGGTCTTATCAGTAACAACTGTTTTTGACAGCTTTGCAATGATTTCTGAATTTGTAGCGATTTACTAAAAATTGTTGCAGCGGTAAACAAAATTTAGAAAATGCCTTTAGAGCTATAAAAACAACAAAAACCGTTACAATCATTTTTAAAAAACACTGTGGTGCAATATGAAACACTACAAATTAAATACACATCAAAAGTCGTACAGCGGTAAGTACCTGCATGCCATAATAGTCGTGTTGCACCATAACCAATTGAAATTACAACACGAGCAACCAACCCCTATTGTTTGTTTTATTTGTTTTATTTTAGATGCCGATTTACTAATAAATCAAAAGGAGCATCCTGATACAAAATTGGGCGATGTGGTTGAAGTTTATGATCGTGAAGATGAAAACACGCGTTTGCTATTGCAAATAACAAAATTCAATGATTCAATGCGACGTGACGAAATCAGCATTGAAGCAGGCATTGCAACACAATTTAATTTAAAAAAATTTGCCTATGTTTTTATGCGACGCGTGAGTGCAAATGATGTAGCGCTCGATTCAATTGAGATAACATTTAAAGATCAATATATGGGTAGGTCCGAAATGTGGCGACTGAAAACATATTTGGTGAGTTTGAATATTGCTTACTTTTTGATGGTTAACTACATAAAGCTGGCTTAGTTCACTGAAAATTCAATGAAATACTCTGTTCGTTCATTTGTTCATTAAAAATGTGCAACGTATTTTGGAGATTATCAATTAGGTTTGTTGGTATGATTCTGGGTACATGATTCTAGAGATCACACATTACATGAAAAAAATCCGGTAATAGTCTAGAACAGGGGTCGACTGCTAATACGCGCCAAAAAATATCGAGAGAGGTGTCAAAAGCGCGTATTGACCTCGACAACAAATTTAACTCGTTCAAAAGATATTAACGAAAAACCGAAAAGTGACCCCGGATCCCTCCGAAGCCGAGGGTGGGATCCATAGTATTTTTGCGCAGAGCACCTTTCTGCGTTGGCGACCTCCGGTTGCGCTTATAACCAAGGGTGTGATATCAAAATTAAATGCGTGCAAAATTCTTTTGTACACAACATTTCTTTCAATACACAACATTCCAACAACCACATGAAAATTGCCAACTTTAACTGCAAATATCTCCGGACAGAGATAAAAATTATATTTTCCGCATTCGGATTATTGTTGTCGAGGTCAATACGCGTCTTTTGACATCCCTCTCGATATTTTTGGACGCGTATTAGCAGTCGACCGCCGTTCTAAATTTTTACGAAAAATCTCACTATTTCTATTTCTCAACACCACGTCAATAATATCTCTCTGTTCTTCGTATGAGTTTGGGAGTCAGCGGCGCTCCTCGGCTTATTATTGAAAGGTAAGAGCATCACTGTTTTAGATACCTTATATTAATGACGATTTTCGACCAATTCGGTAGTTCGCGATCCAGTGCTTTAGCGTGAGCTGGACTAGTATTACGTATTATGATCAGTGACTGGATACCATTTTCAAACAAGCGATAACTATGAAACTGTCAAACTATTTTGGATCTAAGGAGTACTATTTGTCGCTAGTTCGCATACGCCATTAATCCGATCCACCATTTCAAAACTGTTGCGATTTAAAAAGTGAGTTTCGATCACGGATCGTCGCTTCCCAAGGCAGTCGGTTCTATGTACCGGAGCGACTCGGGATTTTTCCCGACCAAGGACTGTCATTTCAGTGTGACCCCATTTAATTTGTTTCGTCCCTCCCACAAATTGTCATCCTCCCAGCAGCTCCTTGCAGCAGGACTGCTACATATTCTCTTACTCCGGGAAGGTATCGAACCCAATCCGGGTCCGTCTCCTGACCCCGGTCCTGAGTAATGGTTTTGCTGCATTTGCCAGAAAAGAATCTTTTTAGGACGGTCATACTCTGTTCAGTGTGTCTCGTGCAAGGGATGGTTGCATCGGACAGGTTGTTCTGGGCTTGATCCCAAAACCCGACGTCCACGTAACTTTTATAAATCTTTTGTGGCTCCTTGCTGCTCACGCCCAAGGGCGTCCCGTAGTCTCCGCCTAAGCGCCCCTCCACTACCTTCCAGCAGCCTCGCTGCTCAGCAAGCCACAACAAGTACCCGCTGCTGCTCGCGCCCCACGGCGCCAACAACTCAAACAGCTGATACCACTCATAACTACTACCTTCGTAGTAGAGCTGGTAGCCATGCTGAGCATCAGCCCCTGCCCCGTCTTCTTCCCCCCCCCCCCCCCCCCCCCCCCCCTCTTTTCTGGCAGCAATCGTGCAGGTCAGGGAAACAGACTCTTAGTCCCTACCTCCGTTTGCACCGTCTGCCAGCACAGAATATATAGGTTTGCGACATCCGCTCAATGCAGCTCCTGCCTTGGATGGTGCCACTTTCCTAGATGTTCTGGTCTCCGCGACGGCAACCCCTCGACGGGTTTCATCGCGCCATGTTGCCAGGTCGCAAACCCAAATCATCCGGGTACCCCAATGCTTGCCGAAGGGCGCCCAGTCCCAAGGCCACAACAGCAATTGCGTCCTGGCCTTCCACAACCTAGGCGTAGTCACCCGTCACTTACCCCTAGAGTGGCGGCGTCACCCCTCATGCACTTCAGAATTCTGCAGTTAAACTGTAATGGACTAACTGGGAAGATTACGGAGATAGTCGATTTCATGAAGCGGCACAACATCCTGCTCTGGGTATAATATATTTGATCCTGGCATCGACCGCAGGGACAATGTCTTAGAACGTCAAGGCCTATCTGTCCGGTCAGGCGATGCAAATCTAGAAATCATCAACATCTACATCCCTCCTGTCACCTGTTGCCCCAGTGGATACCGCCCTAAAATCGAGGCCTTACTCACTGGCAACAATCGCATTATCTTAGGCGATTTCAATGCCCATCACGACCTATGGCATTCAAACTTGCGGGCGGACAGTAGGGGTGAGATGTTGGCGGATCAAATAGAAGAAACGACGTTCTGCACAATAAACGGAGACGCCCCCACACGTATGGTAGGAAGCTGTCATAGCTCGCCAGATATCTCAATCGAGAGCGCAGAACTCGTAAACTGCGTCAACTGGCAGCCGATGGTAACATTGGCATCCGACCACCTGCCCATACTTATTTCGTTCGAGCGTACCGCCGACTTCATCGTCACCGAAAAACGCACTTTCATAAACTTCAAAAAAGGAAAGTGGGAAGAATATAAATCTGCAACAGACAGCAGCTTTGCTGCCCTCCCTATCCCGACTGATGCCCGCCAAGGGGAGCGTGCCTTCCGTAAGGTCATTGAATCCGCCTCGGCACATTTCATTCCCGCCGGGAGAATTCCCGAAATCCGGCCCCACTTCCCGGCGGAGGCCGCGAGCTTAGCGAGGGAACGCGACCTTATAAGACAGCTTGATCCAGGCGACCCCCAAATAAGGGATATAAACCAATGCATCAGATTGCTTGTGGATGAACACAAGCGGGCGAAATGGGAAGAGCACCTAAGAGGTTGTAACCTCTCTACCGGTGTAGGTAAACTTTGGTCCACCGTAAAGTCCCTATCGAATCCGACTAAGCACAAAGACAAAGTTTCCATCGCCTTTGGCGATAAGGTGCTGTCGGATGCGGAAAAATGCGCGAGCGCTTTCTGCCGACAATATATAATGCATCCTACGGTCGACAAAGATAGACGGAGAGCCAATAGACACGTACATAAACACAAATTCAGCGCGTCACCAATCACCATCACCGCTAGAGGGGTTGAGGACGCCATTGGTCGCGCTAAACCATCCAAAGCAGTGGGCCCAGATGGCATAGCCATGCCGATGCTTAAAAACCTAGGGAAAGAGGGTTTCAAATATTTAGCGCATGTCTTCAACCTGTCTCTCTCCACCTTTGCCATACCCGAGAAATGGAAAATGGCCAAGGTGGTCCCGCTACTAAAGCCTGGGAAACCAGCTAACGTAGGTGAGTCATATCGTCCGATATCTCTCCTATCGCCAGTGGCAAAGACGCTTGAAGCCATTTTGCTCCCTTGTTTCCAAGCACATTTGCAGCTAGCCCCTCATCAGCATGGCTTCAGAAAACTCTATAGCACTACCTCCGCGCTAAATGTCATTAGCACCCAGATAAATTGAATCAATACCCCCACCATAGAACAGTACTCGTAGCGCTAGACCTATCAAAAGCCTTTGATACGGTCAACCATGGCTCATTACTGCAAGACCTGGAAGGGTCTACCCTTCCCCCATGTCTTAAAAGGTGGACCGCAAATTATCTGGGTGGTCGGCAGGCATCGGTGCAATTCAGGAACGAAACATCAAAACCAAGGAGAATTAAACAAGGGGTGCCACAGGGTGGTGTCCTATCCCCACTTTTGTTTAATTTCTACATATCTAAGCTACCACCGGAAGGAGTCACAATCGTTTCCTACGCCGATGACTGCACAATAATGGCCACAGGCCCAGGCCCAGAGATCGATGAGCTATGCAATAAAATAAACGGCTATCTCCCTGATCTCTCCAGTTTTTTCGCCTCGCGAAACCTCGCATTGTCACCGACTAAATCTTCCGCGACCTTATTTACCACATGGACGCCCCAAATGTCGACCATATTGAACATCCACGTCGATGGCACTACGCTACCGACTGTCCTACACCCCAAAATCTTGGGTGTGACGTTTGATCAGGATCTGCATTTTGGTGCGCACGCAACCGCAATTGTTCCGAGAATTCAGAGCCGTAATAAAATCCTCAAATCCCTTGCTGGCAGTACCTGGGGAAAAGATAAAGAAACGCTCATGACCACATACAAAGCAATTAGCCAGCCGATTACGTGCTACGCGTCACCCATATGGTCGCCAAGCCTAAAAACTACCCACTGGAAGAAACTACAGGCCTGCCAAAATACTGCTCTCAGAATCGCCACGGGCTGTCTTCTTATGTTCCCAGAACACCATCTGCATAATGAGGCGAGAATACTCCCCATCAGGGAGAGAAATGAGATGCTGACCAAACAGTTTCTGTTGAATACCCAGAAACCTGGGCATCCCAACAGACATCTGATTGACGAACCAGCACCGCCTAGGGGCCTAAGGAGTCATCTCCGTAAGCATTTTGAGGAAATACGGCACCTTAGAACCCAGCCGTATGAAGCGAAAAAACAAGCAGGTCCTTGGTGAACTCCATAGACAGGCGTCGGACCTTTATGTCGGGAATTGCCCGGTGAATCCAGTACTTGAAGAAAAATATGAACTCGCGGAAGAGGAACGCATACTCCCCAGGGAAACGCGTGTCACTCTTGCTCAACTTCGTTCTGGATACTGTAACAGGTTAAACTCTTACCTATCCAGAATCAACCCCGACATACAAAATGTATGCCCCGCTTGCAATGTGTCCCCACATGACACCAACCATCTCTTTAATTGTAATGTGGAACCAACGCCTCTAACACCCCTTTCCTTATGGTCCACCCCTGTTAAAACGGCAAGTTTCCTTGGACTCCCGTTAGAGGATATTGATGACAATTTGTGATCGGTCGCGGCTATTAGGTGGGGCGAGCATTGCTACAACAACAACAACAACAATCACGGATCGTAACACGTAATACCGGCCCTGTTTTTGTACTAGCACCTTCTGGTACTAGACCGCGGGGAATGATTTTTTTTAGAGGTTCGAGGGGTCAACCTTCGGGTCTATGAATTTAAACACCTCCTACCACAGGTCTACTGTGGGAAAACCCCCTTAACCCGCTCAACTCCTGTGCCCACTACAACAGTTGTGTTATGTTAAGGGCTTTTCAGAGTTTTTTTGTATACTATAAAATTATTATATTGGTTGTAATGAAAGTTTTATTGTAATCAATTCCAACGACTTCAATGTGCAATATATATTTTTTTCTAATTAATTTTTTCACACATCAAAATTGATAAAAGAAAAACAAAATGATATACGATATCCTGAAAATTACAAAGTTTTTCTTGTACAAGTATATAATGCTGTTTACAACTCGGCCAACCTGATTAAGACCGACCTCGGTCATATAACTTAAAGCTAATTTTCAAACAATTAATATTTTTTTATTTTCTAACATGTATGTAAAATAAGTTTTTTTTTTTTTAATCTAAGGTATTATGTAACAGCATATTTCCTTTACTCATTTAAGTCTTCAGCAAAAACGGACTCACTAAAATCATTGACAAGCCATTTCCGCAGTTTGTTAGCTTCAATAACTCCATCATAGGGTAATTGCGTTTGTTGGCAGTTTTCTATATCACGCACTATATATCTATCATTTCCCAATACCTTATATACTATATAGGGTCCTTTAAATCTTGGTAACAATTTTTATTTGTTCCCACAACCGTATCTACGTTTCTTATAACTACAAAATCTCCAACTTTTTATTCTTTCGCCCTCATACTATTTTTGTAGAAGTAATTAAAATTATATTCTTGTTTTTTCTTGATTGCCTCGGAAGCATTTGCTCTAATCTGCTCAAGGTTGCGCGATATATTTACATTTATTTTATCATCAAAGTATTCTGGTGGCCACCGTGGTGTGATGGTAGCGTGCTCCGCCTATCACACCGTATGCCCTGGGTTCAACTCCCGGGCAAAGCAACATCAAAATTTTAGAAATAAGATTTTTCAATTAGAAGAAAATTTTTCTAAGCGGGGTTGCCCCTCGGCAGTGTCTGGCAAGCGCTCCGATTGTATTTCTGCCATGAAAAGCTCTCAGTGAAAACTCATCTGCCTTGCAGATGCCGTTCGGAGTCGGCATAAAACATGTAGGTCCCGTCCGGCCAATTTGTAGGGAAAAATCAAGAGGAGCACGACGCAAATTGGAAGAGAAGCTCGGCCTTAGATCTCTTCGGAGGTTATCGCGCCTTACATTTATTTATTTATTTATTCTGGTGAAATCGTGAACTATCTCCCCTCTCTGTTCAACGCCGAATAAAATTTTACTGGGAGAGTTTCGCGTACTGCAATGAACTGAATTATTAATAGCATATTCCACTTGAAGAAGTTTGCTTGTCCAATCTGCATGATTAAGAGGATCACTGAGCTTACCCAGCATCGTTTTCAAAACTCTATTCACACGTTCTACCTGCCCATTCGCCTGTGGGGAGGCTGTTGCTACTTTTATATGCAATATGTTTCTTTTTAATAAATAATTTTCAAATTCCAATGATGTAAAACATGATCCTCTATCGCTTACTAAACGTCTCGGCCTACTATAGTAACTGAAATATTTATCCAATGCTGCATTAACATCTCGAGTACTTTTTGAATTAGTCGGATAAAGTTTAACAAATTTTGTGAAGGCGTCAATCACAACTAACAGATGTTTCCGCTTGGATTGTATTCAAGGCAGAGGACCAAAGTGGTCAACATGAATTGTATCAAATGGCACAGGACTTTTAGATATGTTATATAAATTTCGTTCATTTACTCGTACTGGCTCTGCATACATAATACATTTAAGACAGTTTCGTACAAATTTTTCAACTTTTTGCTTCATTTTTGGAAACCAATAATATAAACATATCTTCGTCAAGGTTTTTTCTACGTATTGGTGTCCAATTTTTTCATGTATTAACCTTATTATATTATCTTCCATTTCCCGAGGTACATACAGCGTATCTTTACCATCCCCTTTAACTTTATAAATCAAGCCATCCTTTCAAATCTTTTATCAAATCGTCACGCTCCTGGGCTAATTGTATTTGAAACTCGGCTTGACTAATGTATACGCTAGCAACTTGACATCTACTTAACGCATCAATATGGTCCATGGATGCACCTTTCCTATGTTGAATGGTATAGTTAAAGTTTTCAAGTTCCAATGCCCATCTTGCTATACGTGCGTTTATTTGCTTTTTCCCTAAGGTCATTGCAAAGAATTACAATCAGTTACAATTTTAAATGGAATACCTTCAAGGTATATTCTAAATCATCTTAAAGCATAAATTATGGCTAGCGTTTCCAACTCAAAACTATGGTATCGATTTTCAGTATTGGAAGCAGTTTTTGAAAAGTAGGACACTTGATGAAATTTACTAGCTTCTTGACGTTGTAGTAGAACTGCTCCAAACCCCAGAGAACTGGCGTCACAATGTAATTCTGTTTCTTTTAAAGGATTATAAATAGCGAGCACAGGACTTTCAGTCAATTTAGTTTTCAACTCCTCAAATGCATTAATGCACTGGTCGTCAAAGTTAAAGTTTGCATTTTTTTAATAGTTGTTGTAATGGTCTTACAATACGAGAAAATGATGGCACAAAATGACGAAAAAAAGAAAAAAGACCAATACAAAAATGTAACTCCTTTTGATTTTTAGGTATCGGGTAACGCTAATTTGCTTTTAAATGGGAATCACTTAGTGAGATACCTTTAAAACTAACTAGATATCCAAAATATTCAATTTCACTATAACCAAACCTACATCTGGTAAGATTTACTTTGAGTCCTTTTTGAGAAACTCGTTTCAAAACTGAATCCAATATCTCTTTGTGCTGCTCAAAAGTTCTCGAAGCTATTATTATGTCATCCATATATATAATTAATTATTTTGAATCAATAAAATCTCTAAAAATAGTATTTATAAATCTCTGAAATACGGCTGGTGCATTCTTCAATCCAAATGGCATTTTTAAATATTCATACTGCCCATTTGGCGTTACAAAAGATATGTATGGAATGGATTCAGGAGACATGCTAACTTGATGAAATCCACTTTTGAAATCTAGTACTGTAAATATCTTTTTCCCTTCTAAATACTCAATACAATCGTCTATTAATGGTAACGGATAATTATCCCTTACCGTTATTTTATTTAAACCTCTATAGTCTATGCACATTCGAATTTTTCATTTCTTTTTCAATAAAACTATGGCAGAAGCATATGGCGAGTTACTAGACCTAATGATTCCCTCTTTCATCAACTCATCAATAGTTTTTTGAACTTCAGCTTTCTCTACATAAGGCAACCGCCGCGGTGTACAATAAAATGGCGTTTCAGTCGTCAAATGAATTTTCATTTCATAATCAAGTGGTTGAACTTTTATTTCTTTTGGATCAAGATACGATTTTTTTATTATATCCTGTAGCATTAATAACTTTTTCTTTTCTAGTTTAGGATTTATATCTGGTTCAGGTAGATCAGAAAAAACATCTATACAAAATATGTCTTTTGCTTTGCTAACGTCTAAATTTTCAATGTGACATTCATTCACAAAAGGCTGATTCAAATTAAAAGTAGGCTCCCGACTATCATTTGATTTTAGAAATCCGTGTTTGCTGAAGTTATAAGTAATTTTTTCCCCGTATGCTTTATCAATATTTGTCCCTCTAAGATGCATTAAGTTTTCTTTTGTATTCTTTAATTTTACTTTTTTCAAACAAATATTAAACTTAGACAAAAAGTCTCGTCCTAAAATGACTGGCATGAGCAAACATTCATCAGATAGTACATAAAATGTAATCATTTTTATTTCATTTCTGAAATTCACAAAACAACTTAATTTATTTTTAATAAATAATTTTTTTCCTCCAACTCCAACAAACTTGGATTGTATTGGACTTGTCAACTCAATCGGAACGTCGCACAGTGTTTCGTGTAGAACAAGCTAGCTGGACAAAATTATTTTATGAGATTTTCCGTTTCATATGCAGTCATTTATTACAACTACGTCATTTTTTCAGCCATATGTTCTTTTTTTTTTATTTTTTTCCAAAATTTTACTTCATATGCATACATTTGCTTATTTCATATACAGTAACTCCTGTGAATAAGTGACATAGATCCAAAAAAATTTAAAGGACTTAAGAATATTACTTTATTGTACTTAAATTGAGTGGAATACAAATCTCAATACTTTAAAAAATTCTAAAAATTCGGAAAAAAAAATTAAAATTTTTTATGAAAATTCGTCGAATTTTTTAAATATAATTTAGTTTTTGTTATAGATCGTGACAAATTTTCTTATGGGAAATTAGTTAAAATAAATTTGCGAAAGCGAAAATTGTAAGAATTATCCAAAAAGGGGTGTCTACTTATTTATGTGAGTGACTGTACATATGTACATACATATTTTGTAATTATTTGAGTATTTATCCTGGCACTACAATTTTTACAGAAATATTTTATAGTACCAGTCAGGAATGTAAAAGTGAATTACAATAATAATAATAACAATGTAAATAATTAAATTAATTATGTGAAAATTACTTATTACAAAAACTTAAAAGTAAAGTATCATACAAAGTAGAAAAGACAATAGATTTAAATTGAATAAAACCTGATCCAACAAAAAGTTATAGGGTAGGTTAACTTTTATAATTATGTTATTATTCGCTATCATCGCTTTCATTGGATGAGTCACTTGTGGAATAGTCATGAACATCAGCAACACTACTGTGAAAGCTTGAAACAACTGGGGTATTTATTGACTCCTCAACATTATCGGGGGACAGTAAATTAAAGACTTCTGAAGTCAGACTTTTAAATTTTTTCTTAGGTATCTCCCTAAAACTGTTAACTAAAGGATCCGATGTTATGAGCAACATATTCATAAGATCTCTATTCGTGGCTTCACGCGTCTGCTTTTGTGTGTTATAATCCCTGAATCGTCTCAAATCTTTGTTACGGGCTTCCTGTGCTTCCTCGGAAAGTTGACCAATAGGTAAAATTGCTGATTTTATAATATCAGTACTATGCACTAAGAATTTATGAACTGTAACAGGCATATTAAACCATGGATAGAGATCTATGTATAGTTTTTTAGTCTCGACCGCAAATTTTTGAAATCTTTGGATATTTATATTGTACCCAGATGCTAATGCGCGAAGAAGAGTGTCGAATTTTTTGATGAGCGTTACATCCAATCCCGTAATCTCAGCACTAGCCTCAGAATTTTCGAAAAACCTACGAGCAGTGTTGCCGTCATTGGTATTGCCGAAACCTGGTTTTGGTTTATCTTCATCAATCCATGCCTTGGTGACTGGTGCGGTAGGTTGTGGCAGGTTGAAGTCAATGATCTTCGCCTTTTTACTTTTGGTATGCTCTTGTTGACCTTGCGCGTTTATTTTTGTATGTTTTATGGCTACGTGTTCTTCCCTGTATCAGGGAATTGGTTTTGCCGTTTGTAGATCAGCTTTAAAGGTTCAAATATCTCGTCGGAGCTGGTACGTACATACATCCTATTTGATATGTAGAGATAACTAAATCTACAAAAAAAAAAAATTTAAAATAGATGTGCAAAGAATTCGCAATGGTTTTTTCTTTCGGCTATTAGAGAATACTTGCGACTATAAAATATGTAAAATTAAGCCCGGATGTCCGCGGATGTATGTAACTTTTTTGTCCCTACAGTTAAAAATATAGGGAAAAAATACCTTTTCTTCTTAATAACGGAATGTTAAATATATTGAAAATACTCTAATTGTGAAAGAATTACTATTAAAAAAATTTTACTTATCTTCGAGCTTAGAATCCATCAAAAAAATTATGTAAAGGTGTTCACTTAAAAGAAATATGAATCTTAATATTCAACAAGAATTTTGCAAATTAATCAATGCATTTTACGGCCACTCCTGCCTTCTTACTTCAATTACTCAATATATATGAGCAAAAATATCAAAAAAAGCAAAAATCCCGTTATTTTGTTTGTTTTCTTTCATTTCTCATTACACTTTTCTTGGAATAAGAACTTTGTTTTTATCTACCATGTACGTATACGAGCAGCGGAGAGTCAATGCACAAACACATGCATATATCTGAGATACTCCTATAAGTATGCAATGAGAAAAACTATAAAATTGTGCAATTGTAGTTACAGCTGAGAAGTTTGAGAGCTACTGGACTAGTTGATTCTGGAAGCGCCTAGAAGATGTATAAAATTGTGCAATTGTAGTTACAGCTGAGAAGTTTGAGAGCTGCTGGACTAATAGATTCTGGAAGCACCTAGAAGATGCGAAGGTTGAAATCAAAGAGTATAAAAGGCGACAATTGTAGAGGCGCTGGAATTCAGTTTGATTTGAGTTGTCAAGCAGTTACGACTAAGACGATATCTAGCGAGCAATAGCAGTATTATTTTGAAAGTCAGTTTCATTTAAGCTATCAGTTTGGTTATTAAGCTATTCGTTGCACAGTTTGAGTGTTATTGTGAAGTATTTTAATAAAGGCCATTTTTCCATTATTCAATATTGGAGTTATTTATTCAACAGTTTAGCGATACGAATCTAGCAAAAGGGCAAATAAGAGGATTTGCAGCAAATTCGTTACAATTGGTGTCAGAAGAGGAATTGTTGAATAAATTCCAGAGGACAACAAGGACATGGCAAAGTTCAGTGAATTGAAGATCCAGCAACTGAAGAAGGAGTTGGAGAGCCGTGGATTGAATACAAGCGGCGTTAAACTAGAACTTCAGGCACGGCTACGAGAGGCAATGGAAGCAGAAGGAATTGATGTGGACGAGTATGTCTTTTATCCTGATGGGGACGAGACAACAACAAAAATTGAAGAGAAAAACGAAACATCGCAGACAGTTACGAGCACAAACTTGAACATGATTTTGGCTGCAATATCTGCTCAAACATCGACAATGTCATCTCAACTAGAAGAACAGAAAACGTACATATATAACATCTCAACTAGAAGCACAAGAAACGCGTATGTCAGAAATGTCGACACAGATAACATCCAAGATGGAAGCACAAGAGGCACATATTGCAGAAATGTCGTCAGAAATAACATCGAAGATTGAAGCACAAGAAACGCGTATGCCAGAAATGTCGACACAGATTACATCCAATATGGCATCCCAACTGTAATCGCAGGAGACACGCATAACATCCAAAATGGAAGAACAAGAGGAGCGCTTATCATTACAGGTGGCACAAATGTCTTCACAGTTAGAAGCACAGGAAGCAAGGGTAACATCAAAGCTGGAAGCGCAGGATGCAAAAATCGCTCAATTTCAGGCAGAAGTCGATGATTTGAGGGGTCGTATGGAGCAGTTACAAATATATCGCCCAGCTGTTTCAGCGAGTAATCCAAAGGTAAAAACACCATCCTTTGACGGTTCTGTTCCTTTCCAGGACTTTTAGAAGACCTCAACAGTGAACAACTGGAATGCTGAAGATAAAGTTGCTGCATTTTTCGTAGCTTTAAAAGGACCAGCTGCGGAAATCTTACAGACCATCCCAGAGTACGAGCGGAACAACTATGAAACATTGATGAGCGCTTTAGAGAGACGTTACGGAAGCGAGCATAGGAAACAGATATTCCAAATTGAGTTGCAAAACCGCTACCAAAAAGCAAATGAGACAATGCAGGAGTTTGCTTCAGATATTGAAAGATTGGCTCATCTTGCAAATGCGGGCGCACCCGTGGAATACACTGAAAGGGTAAAAATCCAGAGCTTCATAAATGGCATACGAGATGTGGAAACGAAGCGCGCTACATATGCGAATCCAAAACTAACATTTGCTGAAACGGTATCGCATGCACTGACTCAGGAAACAGCCTCAATTTTGAGTAAGCCAGCGTGCAAAGCTCATCGCGTGGAAGTGGAAAAGCCAGACTGGGTAGACGCAATTTTGGAAGCATTGAAGGGTACGCAGCAGAAGAATAATGATACAGTCAAATGCTTTAAGTGTGGAAAGCCAGGGCATATTGCGCGTTATTGCAACACCAACCCTAACAGTGCCAACAATGTGGGAGGCCGTAAACGCAGAGCAGAAGGAGATGAGAAAATCTCCAAGACAAATCAATCGTTAAACTAAAGCGTGTCAGCAGCAAGGGGCGACAGCTGACTCCCTCAATTGAATGCCCCATTATCTCTCACAAATTGGAAGAAGGTCGAGCAATCTTACTGTCGGAGGACATGTGGATGGAAAGGAACGTTTACTGACTGTAGATACGGTTGCATCTCATTCCATCATTCGAGCGGATTTAGTCAACAAGAAGATAAGACCATTGCATGGAGCAATATTGCGTACAGCCACTGCACGGAAGACAGCACGGTTCTAGGAGAAGTATCATGTGAAGTCGCAATTGGGAACGTCACGGTAGTACATAATTTTATAGTGGCAGAAATTGTTGATTAAATCATAATTGGAGTGGACTTCTTAATCGACCAGGGCATCAAGATCGACATGCAAAGCAAGACGATGCGATATAAAAACATGGATGTACCACTTAACTTCGGCTACGAGAGAGGCTACAGCAGTAAACAAGTACTGGTGGAAGAGAGTCAGCAAATACCACCAAAATCCGAAGCAGTCATCTGGGCAAAGGTTGATGGAGATTGTGGGACAAACAAATTGTGGGTTGTCGAAGCAGCAAACAAATCAGCACCGAACATACTTGTAGGCTATGACAAAACAAGATGGACGTATTCCGGTAAGAGTACTCAATGAGTTCAAGTCACCACTCAAACTGACCAAACGAGCTATTTTGGGAAGATGTCAAGAGGTTGAAGTAATTATTAACTGTGAACAGCTCCAGGAACACGTTTCATCTAATAGCACTGATCTTTCAAATGACATCACGGCATGGACGGAGGGGCTAGAGGAAGATTATCAGATTAAGGCAAAGCAACTGCTCCTAAAGTACGCAAACATATCTGACCAGGATGGTTCCAAACCAGGCCGCATCAATGTTGTGAAACATCAAATTGACACTGGAGACGCGAGGCCGATACGTCAAGCTCCACGTAGTGTTCCACTGGCGAAGCGGGAAGTTGTGAGTCAAATTATACAAGAAATGAGCGACAGCGGCGTCAGCTAGTCCCTGGAGCTCACCGGTAGTACTTGTAAAGAAGAAGGATGGAAAAATGAGGTTTTGCGTGGACCAACGGAAGTTGAATGACGTTACGAAAAAGGATAGCTATCCATTGCCAAGAATTGACGACACTCTGGACTCGCTATCTGGTACGAAATGGTTTTCCACACTGGACTTGAAAAGCGGCTATTGGCAAGTTGAGGTGAAGGAGGAAGATAAAGAGAAAACAGCCTTCAGTGTCGGTGATGGTCTGTGGCAATTTACAGTGATGCCTTTTGGACTTTGTAATGCACCAGCTACTTTTGAGAGACTCATGGACCAGGTACTGAAAGGATTACATTGGAAAACATGCTTGGTGTACCTGGACGACATCATCGTATTGGGCAAGAACTTTGATGAACATCTTAAGAACTTGGAGGAAGTTTTCCAGAGAATAGCTGGCGCTGGTCTGAAGTTCAGTCCCAAAAAGTGTGCGCTGTTTAAAAAGGAAGTCAATTATTTGGGTCACAAGGTAACGACCGAGGATTGGCCAAGACCACAGAACCTACATGAATTGAGAAGTTTCCTTGGGCTGTGCACATATTACCGCCGATTTGTACCAAATTTTTCCAGCGTAGCCCATAGCCTCCATGAGCTTACAAGAAAAAACAAAGAGCAACAAAGCATTAAACATTTTCACAAATACCTCTACGGCCAGCGATTCCGTGTCAGGACAGATCACGCAGCGTTGAAATGGCTTCTGCAGTTCCGTAATCCGGAAGGACAATTGGCACGGTGGATCGAGCGACTACAAAGCTATGACTTTTCCATTGAGCATCGAAAAGGTAGTACCCATGGAAATGCCGATGCAATGTCACGAAGACCATGTGGTTTGGAATGCAAGCACTGTTCAAAGGCCGAGGCTAAAGAAGACATTATAGATGTCCGGCTAATGACTATAACGTGTACGGAAGAATGGGACAAGGAACAACTAAGAAAGTGTCAGCTAGAAGATACAGATCTGTCACATGTTATTCAAGGGCTCGAACGAAACGAAAGACCAAGCAGAGAGGAGATGTCAGCAGAGAGTCCCATTGCGAATTCATATTGGGCACAGTGGAACAGTTTAGAATTGATATCCGGTTGCTTGCATCGAGTAAGGGAGAGTGAGGATGGTCAATGCAAGAAGAAACTGATAGTTGTTCCCAGAAAGAGGATTCCTGACGTGCTCAGCGAGCTGCATAATGGTCCAAGTGGAGGTCATCTTGGAATCACGAAGACACTCGAGAAAATTAAGCAGAGATTCTATTGGGTTGGTTGCCGTCAGTCGGTCACCGAATGGATTGCCAACTGCGAGATATGCAACAGAGCGAAAGGGCCCAAAACCCGAAGTCATGGCCAGATGAAGCAGTATATTTCAGGTGCACCATTTGAAAGGATCGCCATGGATGTCGCAGGTCCATTTCCTACTAGCAACCGCGGAAACAAATACGTACTTGTGATTATGGATTATTTCAGTAAATGGCCAGAGGTATACCCAATTCCAAACCAAGAAGCAGAAACAGTAGCAGAAGTGGTTAAAAACGAATGGGTTGCAAGGTATGGTGTACCAATGGAGTTACATTCTGACCAAGGCAGGAATTTTGAATCAGCTGTGTTCCAAGAAATGTACAAGAAGTTGGGCATTCGAAAAACACGGACAACTGCATTGCATCCTCAGTCCGATGGTATGGTGGAACGCTTCAATAGAACATTGGAGGAGCATTTAAGGAAAGTAGTAGACAAGTACCATAAGGACTGGGATACACACATATCATTATTCTTGATGGCCTACCGATCGGCAGTACATGACACAACGGGCCAAACTCTCGCAAAGGTAATTTTTGGCAATGACCTTCGACTGCCAGCTGATTTGAAGTATGGGATAGATGCCGATGCGGAGAGGAATGTCAAGAAATCCACTGGTGTCTTGGAAGAAGAGTTGAGAGAGATACACGATCTGGTAAGGCAGCGAGCAAAGATTATGAGTGACAAGATGAAAGCGAGGTACGATAAAGCAATTAATTCGGAAGGGTTTCAGGATTTGGTGCTGCTATACAACCCACAACGAAAAAAAGGTTTGTCCCCGAAATTGCAGTGTAACTGGGAAGGCCCATACAAAGTTGTAAAACGGATCAACGATGTAGTGTACCGCGTACAAACAATTGGCAAACCACGAACCAAAATGAAAGTGGTTCATTTGGAGAGGCTAGCAGCGGGTTAATCGAGAGATTTGTCTAATCGGGACGATCAGACTTAGGTGGAGGACAGTGTTACGAATATTAGCAAAACTAAGGAGTGCTGCCGTCTCTAAGCCGATGCTAAGCAGTGACGTGAATGCACATCAATAATTCAATCATTATGTATCTACATAAACGAAACAATTACTGCATCTACAAATATGTACCATGTACGTATACGAGCAGCGGAGGGTCAATGCACAAACACATGCATATATCTGAGATACTCCTATAAGTATGCAATGAGAAAAACTATAAAATTGTGCAATTGTAGTTACAGCTGAGAAGTTTGAGAGTTACTGGACTAGTAGATTCTGGAAGCGCCTAGAAGATGCGAAGGTTGAAATCAAAGAGTAAAAGGCGACAATTGTAGAGGCGCTGGAATTCAGTTTGATTTGAGTTGTCAAGCAGTTACGACTAAGACGATATCTAGCGAGCAATAGCAGTATTATTTTGAAAGTCAGTTTCATTTAAGCTATCAGTTTGGTTATTAAGCTATTCGTTGCACAGTTTGAGTGTTATTGTGAAGTATTTTAATAAAGGCCATTTTTCCATTATTCAATATTGGAGTTATTTATTCAACAGTTTAGCGATACGAACCTAGCAAAAGGGCAAATAAGAGGATTTGCAGCAAATTCGTTACAATATTTTTAAACAATTTTTGTTTTATTATTTTGAAATAAAATACCCACTTTGTTAAAGGCACCTAGGAAGTCATCATTGTTGACATCTTCAATTGCAGCTACTTGTTGTTTCTCCAACTTCTTTAAAATTTTTTTAGGTTTTGGACAGGAGCGATGTTCATGACCCATTTGCCAGCATCGAAAACATGACCCTTTCGGTCTAAGTGGATAAGGACAGTTCGGCTTAATATGACCCGTTTGTGAACAATTAAGACAAATATTCGTATCGCCTTTATTTATGATTTTGGTGGAATCTTTCATTGGTAGCTTAGTGATTACTTCGTTTTCACGAATTAAGTACTTTCTTTCATATCTGGCCACCAGTATTTTCAATTCATGAATTGTCTTAGCACTCAAAAGAAGATTTATGTTGGATATATTGTTCCCCAAACCATCTATTATAAACTCGATGATTTCTGATTTAGTAATATCAGAACCCTTGGCAATCGCTTGCATACTAAGAATATAGCAATGAAGAGATTCATCTTTCTTCTTCCAACACCTTTTACGCAACATCTTGTACACATCTTGACGACTAATAGGTTTATCGAATTCTTCAAGAAGTTGCTTACGTAACTGATCATACGTCATAGTGTTGTAGCAAGAAATACTCTTGCTGTACCAGTAAGGGAACGACGTAAACTTAAAAACTAAACGGTCATCAGCGTTTATTGTATTCATAACTTCTTCGAAGTCTTTCAAAAAAAAATCTAACGGAATATACAATGTCCTCACCACTAAACTTTGTCAATGCATGTTCAATGTCACAAAAATTGTTTTTATAACTAGCATATGCCATGGGCATTGTTGCATTTTGTTCCATTTCATATAAACGGGTTTTTAGTGCCAGTATTTCAATTTTTTTTTTAAATAGACATAAAATGAACAACTCTGTTCGTGTGAAGTATTGTTTTAAGTGAGCGCGCAAATAATTCAAAAATTTTATCATTTCTGTCGATAATTTAAGATAAACTTTAAAAAGTATCAAAATTTCTAGCAACTCTCAAAGTGTGGAGCACGGAGTATAGCTGAAACTCATCATTTGTGGTGAATTTAATGAAAATCGCAAGTATATTCGTCATAATACAATAACAACAGTGGTACAACAAAAAAAGTTTGATAATATAGCTACCAACAACTGAAAATCTCCCGCCAATTCCTGTGCTGAAAGCTTTCAGTAATTCAACATTCGCATTCGCGCCATCTATCGGTTGATAGCCTAAAATAAATTATACCATCTACACCTGTGCTGCCATCTGGTTCCAACATCTATTTTTCGGAGTATGTTTTTGGAACACCATGTCTCAAAATTCTGGAAAGCGTCGTAGCGAGACCTTGGGCAATGAAGCTGAAATAATTAAAAAGGCTCCTCGTCTAAGCGATTCATCTCCTAACCTCATCCGTACAATCGACCAACGACTGATAAAGTACAATGACTCGTTGTCCAATAAAATAAAATTAAAGAAAAAAAAAACTTTTTTAAAAATAAGCTTTTATTATTTTGGTTAATAAAATTAACTAAAAAGTAAACAATAAATTGACTCTAAAGAAATATAACACTTTATAAGTTCATTGTAAGCTTAAACGATAATTAGGCTTTTTCGTCTGCGACAAAAAAATTCTATATTGTACATAATTATATATTTTTAACATTAAAACTTTACACCTAAATTATTAAATCATACAGTTTATATCACAGTCCAAATTGTTCTAATAAAAACGTGTTAAATTTTGATGGTATAATTAAGAACACTTAGGATCTCCTTTTCTTGCTATCGCAATGTAACACGCTTTTATTAGAACAATTAGGACTGTGATATAAACTGTAAGATTTAATAATTTAGGTGTAAAGTTTTAATGTTAAAAATATATAATTATGTACAATATAGAATTTTTTTTGTCGCAGACGAAAAAGCCTTATTATCGTTTAAGCTTACAATGAACTTATAAAGTGTTATATTTCTTTAGAGTCAATTTATTGTTTACTTTTTAGTTAATTTTATTAACCAAAATAATAAAAGCTTATTTTTAAAAAAGTTTTTTTTTCTTTAATTTTATTTTTTACTTTTTAGTTCGTTTTATTAACAAGTAATAGAAGCTTGTTCTTATAAAAGCTTTAAATATAAGTATAGGGGGTGAAACAAAAACACATATATCAGTTACATCTGCGTATAATGCGTATTGGAATTTATTAGTACACATATTATGCGCAGCAACTTCAGAGGTGTATTTAAAGTTTAAAGCATTGTAAATATAAGTATTGAAGTCATGAGCCTGGGCATTCGCGCAATTTTAGTGATGTAAATTGCATGGCGCCAGCGCCAATGCGGTGCCAGCTCAATGGTAGCTCATTGACGAAATTACTCCAAGCGAATTTTTGACGCTTCTTAGTAGTGAGTGCGTAGTACATTTTACTTGCGCTATTGAGTGAAACGACTTTTGTGTGTCAGGCACGAGTTTGGTGTTATTGGCGCTACTGGCAGTGATGACACTGAGCTGTTAACGGTAGCGCTGGTAGTTCAGATTTTGAATCAGAGAAAGAATTGATGACCCGTGTGAATTATTATGGCTTTGGCCGTGTAAATTATTATGGTGTATTTGTATATTTTAGATTTAATGCACAATTAATATTTGTGTGTTTGAGCGGCCAAATAATAACAGTAGTATTGCTAAAGTGCTGCTTAGTTGATGGAATGTCGCTAATTTCTTAGCGATGATCAGCAGATTGTCAATATTTCGTTCAACGGACGCGCGAAATTGCCACATCTGCTCAAATTTTCCAAAGATTTTCCATTCTTGATTTAACTTAAGCTGTTATGCCAATATTTTTCAGCCAGCTTTTTTCAAATAGGTAATTTTTCCAAAAGCAAAATAAATTACAGAAAAGATTACAGGGTTAAACAGCCTTAAAAATTCAGCTATGTTGGTTATACACAGAAATACAACAGAGGGTTGTGTCTCCGCTTTTCGCAAGCGATGAGATTCACCACGCGTGACACGTGATTTACCACGTCCAAATATCACAATCCACGGTTAAGTACCGGCGTGTTTGTATGGGACTTAGGCTGTTATGCCAAAGTAAATACAAATCTTTACCGATAACTGTGTTATCGATTAATTTATCGAATTCTAACAAAGTAATATTGCATTGTCATCGGAGTTATACATGTGTGCAAAATTTCAGCTCAATCGGACACCGGGAAGTGTATCAAATTTAACTTGCAAGATTCCATTACAGACAACAAAAGTGAAAGTAAATAAAAGCTTATAATAATGGAAGCAGAAAAGCGTATGATGGAGCTTACATGCAGTAAACTGGAAGATAAATTTGCAATTACAGCCACCCCCCTAAAAAATGTTTTTCGGCCGAAACGTAAACTACCCCACGGTACGGTTGATCCGGCCGTTATCATTAAATTTTACTCACCCGCGGACCGAAATACGCTGTTGAAAACGATTGCGAGCTTCAGGCGCCACAACAACACCAAAGGGCTGCGACTCGTGCATGTGGGAATAAATTCCAATGAGTCTATCTTTGTTAATGCATCGCTGACCAAAAACAACTATGAGATCTTCAAGGCTGCGATCCATCTAAAGAAGAGGAAAAAGGTTTCATCGGTCTTCACAATGCGGGGTATGGTGCATATAAAGCGAAAAATCAGCGACCGACCCGAAGCAGTCCCCAGCCTGAGTTTTCTCGACAGTCTCGACCCAGAAAACAATACTTCCTTTCGTGAAGACGACACGCCGGTTGCGAACAACGCCCTGGAGGGCCACCAAGGGCTTAACTAACAGCCTCCTGCTAATAAATATTTCTCTTTGCTCTCTTCTAATCTATTCCTTCTCTGTCTTTTTTCCCACCTACAACATCACAAAATTTTTAATTATGTTGTTAGCCAAATTCAGTGTAAATCATTCACTTAATTATTTTTATAATGTTGGTCTCCGATAGTGAGTCCCCGAGTTCCAAAGACTGTCTATCTACTTTGTTGCGCATAGTCAGCAAAAAAGCCAACGGGCTGAAAGTTGTTCATATCAATGCGCAAAGCCTTTATAAAAAGCTTGGCGAGTTGAGGTTTCTGTCAGAAGGCTCCGATATTGATATCATATGTGTTTCAGAAACAAGGTTTTCTTCGTTTCATAAAAATGATATGGTGAAGATAAATGGATACCAACTTTTCAGAGTTGATAGAAGTGGTCATGGTGGTGGTGTTGCGATATATGTAAAAAGTAGTATGTCCTGTAAATTGTGTTGTTGTTCTAGTCCAGGTGACCCTGTGGAATATGTGTTTGTTCATATGTTTTCTGAGAATTATAGTAGGCTTCTTATCGGCTGTGCATACAGACCGAATCGACTAGTAGATTTTTCCGCGTTTATTGAATTTCTTCAATCGTTGCTAATAGACTATGACAGTATTATCATCGCTGGAGGTTTTAATAGTAACCTACTGGTGGATGCCACTTTAAAACAAAGCACGGAATCTCTGGGAGTTTTTCCCACAAACTGTGCTATACCAACGCATTTCACAAATACTAACTCTTCTCTATTAGATTTATTTTTTGTCAATGATCTTCACAAAATGATTCACTACACGCAACTATCCGCCTCCTGTTTCTCAAAACACGACCTGATATTCCTAAATTAAAACTTCCAAACATCATGTAGGCCAAGTTTGTTCGCGTATCGCGATTACAGAAGTATAGATTATTATTCTCTTGCTGAGTCCGTTGAGTCGGTTGAATGGAGCTTGATTCGTACGTTAACATCGGTTGATGGCCAGATAAAGTTTCTGCAGGATAACATAAATAAGTTATTCGATGATCACGTTCCACTAAAAATAAAAACACCTGAATACAAGAATAGCCCTTGGTTCAATGTTACATTAAAACACCTTATCCACCTTCGTAACCAAGCCTACTCACGGTGGAAAAGGTACAAAACAGTCGAAGCGCATAGCTGCTTTAAAACAGCTCGGCTTACTGCAAACAAAGCCATAAGGCTGGCCAAGGCAAATTATTTTAAGTATAAGTTTAGTTCTGCTTTGAATACAAAAGAAAAGTGGAACAAAATCAAACAAATAGGAATTGGTAAGCCAAAAAGTGACCTGTCTCATCCCCCTGATGTCGACATCAACGAAATAAATAATACTTTGGTAAGACTACCAAACTCAGCCGACAATGTGTGTATTGATAACTACTCCGTGCGTGTTAATGTTGACACTAGCCCTTTCGAGTTTGTTTGTGTCGATAATTGTGATGTTGTCCAAGCCATACTTTCTGTGAAGTCTAACGCAATGGGGCGTGATGGTATATGTTCAAAGTTTCTAAAAGTCATTCTTCCCAAAATCCTTCCCCACATTACTTACTTGGTCAACTCAATTTTGACGACCGGTGTCTTCCCAATATACTGGAAAGCTGCAAAAGTTATTCCAATCCGTAAACAAAATAATGAGTATCGACCAATAGCCATACTCCCTTTCCTCTCTAAGGTCGTTGAACGTATTCTACATGGGCAAATCGTATCATATGTACATGAATACAAGCTCCTGTCAGACAGTCAGTCCGGTTTCAGGCCAAAGCGGAGCTGTGCAATGGCACTATTATCTGTGACAGAAGAAATTCGTGAGCGAGTGGATGAAAGTTACATTGCCTTCTTAACACTTCTTGACCACTCTAAAGCTTTTGATTCTGTAGACCACACTCTGCTCTGTAGGAAGCTGGAAAACTTATTTAACTTCTCTGGTCATGCAGTTGCCCTTATAAGATCATATATTGGCGATAGGACTCAAGCAGTATGTATAGATGGTGAAAAGTCTGACTTACTACATGTCTTAAGAGGCGTCCCTCAAGGCTCTATCCTGGGTCCTCTGTATTTGTTCTGTATATCAATGACTTACCCGATGTCCTTAAGTATTGTACTGTTCATATCTACGCTGATGATGTGCAGTTGTTTACGTGTTGTCCTCGTGATCAAACTAGCTTGTGCATAAGTAACTTAAACCACGATTTGAATCAAATATTTTCATGGGCTACTATGAATGGCTTATGTATAAACCCGAATAAGTCAAAATGTATTGTTATTCATAGAAGGTCTTTTCCCACTAATGATCTAGAGAATGTAGTGTTCGACAATTCCGTTATAGAATACGTAGATACGGCGAAAATCTTAAGTGTAATTTTTAACAAAACGTTGACATGGAAAGACCATATTTTTAGAACGGTTGGAAAAGTGTATGGAATGCTTCGTACACTATGGTTAACTCAGTATTTCACGCCTTTGCACATAAGACTACTTCTGGCTAAAGCGCACTTAATACCTGCGCTACTCCATGGTTGTGTGATTTACTCAAACTGTGACTATCTGTGCAAGAACAAACTAAATGTGGTTTACAACAACATTGCTAGATATGTTTATGGGTTGAAAAGACTTGACCACGTATCACAACATGCTGAAAGGTTGCTACATTTCTTTCGAAAATCTTTTAAAAGTCAAAACACTGTCCTTCCTCCATAAATTGATACACACGAAGGAACCTGGCTATCTATATCGTAAGCTTATTTTTCTGCAATCATCAAGATCGGTGCTTCTTCTTAAGCACATTAGATACCGCACGCTAACCTCTGAGCGCCAATTCTTCATCCACACGATCACGGGCAATATTGGAATCTTCAAATGCCTTCGTGTTCATGCCGGAAGCTACAGTAAAATTTGAACTTGAATTACCACCAGCTATAGGTAAAGAACTGAACTTTGGTACAGAAACAGAAGCGTCAGGAAAAGAGGCCCCAACGGCAGAAACATCGGTTGCAAAATTATCAACGGCAGATGCACCAACTGTAGAAGCATCAATTGTAAAATCACCAACGGCAGAGGCACCAACGGCAGAAGAATAAACAGCAGAGGCACCAATGACAGAAGAGCCAACGGCAGAGACGCCAACGACAGTGGTACCAACAGCAGAGGTACCAGCAGTAGATACACCAACAGGAGAGACATCAATAGTAGATACACCATCATAATTACCATTAGACACATCTTCGAAAACGTTCTCAACAAGCACGGTACCCTTATCGGTATGTTTTGATATTGTCTCACCTGTAGCACCAATTATATCCGCTGCCATTCGCTTGAGTTGCGAAAGCGTGGCTGTCGGCGGGAATTCAATGCCTGCATCACTTAAAATTTGAGCAAAATTTTCTTTTCTAGACGACATTGGAGACGAGCTTGGATTCCTCAGACACCTGATGTTATAAAATTATTATTTTGGTTGTAATGAAAGTTTTATTGTAATCAATTCCAACGACTTCAATGTACAATATATATTTTTCTAATTAATTTTTTCACACCTCAAAATTGATAAAAGAAAAACAAAATGATATACGATATCCTGAAAATTACAAAGTTTTTCTTGTACAAGTATATAATGCTGTTTACAATACTAAATTTGTTGTTGTGTTAGCGAAAAAGGCACCTCCAGCTCTGGCAAATAATGGGACATATTTGGCAATAATGAAAACAGTTCCGAAATGAAACAGCCCGAAACAATTCCAAAATTCTCCCGAAACAGCCCAACATTAATTTTTCCATAGCCCCGATACTATCTTCAAAGCAATCTCGATAACACATAAGTACTTCCGAAATTGTCTAAAATAGGCTCGAAATGATCGGGTTAGCAACCCCAAAATAATCGGGTAATAGTCCCGAAAAGCTTCCGAAACAATCCCGAAATTTTCATCAAATGGGTTCAAAACCCTTATATGTATGTACAATGATCTGGAAATTGTCCTGAAATTATCCGGAAATGGGCCCGAAAAAATGCTCCGATTACAATTCCGAAATGATCTAGAGGTAACCACGGAAAGGTTGTGAACACATGAAATATGTAATTTTGATCTGATCCAGAAAACCATTCCCGAAACTATCACGAAAAGATCCCAAAAGGATTTAGAAATAAACCCAGCAACAATTCCGAAATAGTCGAAATTATTGTTGTTGTAGCAGTGCTTCGCCCCATTGTCCAAATCATTCCTAAATAGTTCAAAAATCTGTCCCGAAATAGTGCGAGCCTATTCTGAAATGGTCACCTAATACTAAAACTATTTGAAAGTAATTAATCTCAGAGGGCTTGGCGCATTTCTTCTCACATAAAATAATATAATAGATCCTTCCAGAGTTGTTGTTGTTGTTGTTGTTGTTGTAGCGATTAGGTTACTCCCCGAAGGCTTTGGGGAGTGTTATCGATGTGATGGTCCTTTGTCGGATACAGATCCGATACGCTACGGTAACACAGCACCATTAAGGTGCTGGCCCGACCATCTCGGGAACGATTTATATGGCCACATGAACCTTCAGGCCATCCCTCCCTCCCCACCCCCAAGTTCCATGAGGAGCTTGGGGTCGCCAGAGCCTCGTCTGTTAGTGAAACGGGATTCTCCGCTCGAAGGTGAGGTTGACAATTGGGTTGGAGAAGCTATATATTGCGCTACACAACCCCTTGAATCCCTATCCTTCCAGAGTATTATCCATCTGTGTGCCATATTTCATCCAAATCCTTATAGCCGTTCTGGCGTCCCAATTATAATCGTTCGTCATTCTCACATCCAAACTTCCTAGATGAAATAATTTATTGCCTTTTCTATATTTCCCAGACTAATACTTGCGTTTACATCAACAAAAAAATCGAAAATAATGAGATGCAAATTCGTTGTCAGGTTTATGAGATGTGGGCTCAGGGTGAACGTGTTTCTTGTGGTGTCATAACTGAAGATACGAAAATTGTGTTTCGCAGTAGCACGTCAATGGTATATTTGTTTATACAAATGTCATCAGAAATGTGGGACTTCGATATACATGGTGATTTGTATTTCGAAAAAGCTGTTAACGGTTTCCTAACCGAACTCTTTCACAAATGGAAAAAACTTGGTTGTAATCATGAAGTTACCATAGTATTATTCTCACGAACATTTTATGCTGCCAAATCGCTTGATGAATTTCCTGTACATATGCGTGATTGCTTACAATTGGACTACAAAGGACGTTTCTATGAAGATTTCTATCGTGTTGCTATACAAAATGAACGTAATGAAGATTGGTGTACAGTCTTAACACAATTGCGTAAACTGTTTACGTCATATGAATCTACTGTGCTGCGTTATCATGAACGTGAGAGTTTACATATACCTACAGCTACAAATTCGACAGCGCCTCAGGGCAATTTTCTGGAAGTTCTAAATATTTCTCTAAACACCTTCGAAAAACATTATTTAGATAGAACATTCGATCGTACTGGTCAGCTGTCTGTTGTGATTACGCCTGGCGTTGGAGTCTTTGAAGTAGATCGTGAATTAACGAATATCACCAAACAACGGGTAAATAAAATTTTTGTTATATTTAAAAATACTTGAACACTCTTTCCGGTTGCAGGTAATTGATAACGGTGTTGGGAGTGATTTGGTGTGTGTAGGAGAACAACCTTTGCATGCCGTTCCATTGTTGAAATTTCATAACAAAGATACTTCGTTAACGTCAGCTGATGATTATTCGCTTCCACATTGGATTAATTTAAGTTTTTACTCCACCAACAAAAAGGTTGCCTATTCAAATTTCATACCGCGCATTAAACTACCACCAACCGTTGCAAATGTATCATTCAATGAAGAAGAGAGAGTAAGTATTATATATCCTTGTGGACGATCACCATATTTCGCACTTTCTTCTTGCACTAGCAAACATTAGATCGTACCAACGGGATTCATGGGGTTGATAAGCGCAATACAAAGCTTTATAGCTTCAAAGCTTCGCAGAATATACCCGCGGTAGGTATGCCTGTCGTAAGAGGCAACTAAAATACCAGTTTGAAGGGGTTGTGTAGCGCCACCCTTTAAGATTGCCAGCGCAATATATAGCTTCTCTAAATGCAAATGCCAACCTCACCTATCCGTGGCGAATCCTCTTTCATTAACAGCCGAGGCTCTGGCGACCCCGAACTCCTCATGGATGTAGGGGGTGGGAGGGCGGGATGGCCAAGAAGGTCGCATGTGGTGATAAAAAATCGTTCCCGAGATGTCAGGCTTGGTACCGGAACGTACCGGATCTGCATACGGCAAAGGACCATCAACATCGATAATACTCCCCAAGGCCTTCGGGGAGTGTCCCTATCGCTACAACAACAACAACATTCTTAACACAATTCCAAAATATTCCTTAAATTATCCTGAAAGTCAGACTATACGAAACAGTCCCAAAATGACCTCGTAAACCATCTCGAGAAGGTCACATAATAGTGTCGAAATTTTAGACCCGTACACTGCCATCTTTTTCAAGTTTGCGTAGACCTCGACTATCTTCGAAATGATTCTGGAATAGTCCCGAAATGATTCCGAAATTACTCCCGAAGAGTACCAAAGCTTTCCTTAAATAATCTTAAAAGTATCCTGGAATGATCCGAAGATAGTTATGGAATAATCCCGAAATGATGAATAGCGCCGAAATCATCGATTTATAGGTTTGAGCCAATGGATCCTTCCAGACTATTAGCCAATTTCCACCCAAATCTTTCGTTCGTGTGAGATTTAGTCCCAAACGCAAATTTCCATAGACCTATATATCGAAGCATTGAAACTTTTGTATTTATAGTATTAATAACATACTTATTTTTTAAGGAAAGTGAAAAATATTTCTTAAGTTGCGACCAATCCGAATACATTCACAATTCCTTATTTGATTATGACGCCTATGATGAGCAAATATTTCAACCACCACCTGCGCAGGGTACTTGGTATGTATATAATTAAAAAAATTTAAGAATATATATGTAAATAAATTAAAAATCACTTTTTTTCATTCAGTTCTTTACAACGTGTTATACGTGCTAAGAAAACTTCTGTGCCAAGTTTGGAAACGTCTGTATATCGTAACCGTGACTGGGAAAACCTCACACCAACAAAAATACCAAATTTACGCCGTAAAATGTCTGATCCTGATATATATCATGGAACATCTGGAATTCTAGCTGCATTGGTATAGAGCATTCACATGCACATATCTAAGTAAAACATTATAGCTTTTCATTCCATAGACGGATGCACCACACTTATCTGAATCATTGGCTTCCGATAAGAATGCACGACGCTCCATTGTTTCTATAGCTCCAATCGTACGACCTGGACGTGCGTTAATAAATCCATTCGATCCATCGCATGTTACAATGAAAATCACATCAAATCGACGACGTTGGACGCACATATTTCCAAAGGTAAAAGAATTTAAACAAAATTGTAACGATGGCGAGAATGTAGTTTGGAACCCTTTAGAAAACTTTATAATGAAAAGAAAACTTTTTTTAAACATTATTATTGTTATTGGTTTTAGTTTCGCAACCATAGATATGGATATACATATAATTAACATAAATAATATAAATGAATACTATTTTTGATAACTTCATGTCCGATTTCTCAGTGCGAGTTTAAACTATAGGCGCATTCCATTTCAAAACACGCGGTCCGCGCAGGATATGATTTTTGATTTCGATAAAATTTTAATATGTTGTTCTTTGGTCAGAATAATGAAACACGTGTCTTTTTTCCTCAAAAAAAATTTTTTTTCGGGTTTATCGAAAATTGAATTCGATAAAATGCAATCGATATTTTATTCACCTATTTCTTCAACTGTCAATAACTTTGCCGATAACTTAACCGATTCTCATGATTTTTTTTGAAATGTTGGTTATTACATTTACTTTTATATAAATTTATAAACAATAGCATATAGTTTAAAAAAAAAACAACGTTTCTTAGTATTTAGTAAAAATTTATGGCTTTTTTCAAAAATTAATTTCTCAAAGAGGGTTATTTTTTTTGTTTAAAATTTTTCTATATTGAGTGAACACTCCATATTTCAACTTGATCAAACGCCTATTAGCCAAAACTCGGTGTTTTCGAGATATGAATTTTTGAATATAAAACATTTTTTCCTCCCATATATTGATGCCATGCATAACAGCATACAAAATTAAAATATCACATTTATTATTGAAAATATTCATTTGGTGTTATTTTTCAGAATATGGCAAAATATTTCACTAAACCTCCAATACCGTCACAAGAGCCTTTGCCATGTCCTGTTACAAAATCACTGTAATTCTGAAAAATAACAACAAATGAATGTTTTCAATAATAAATGTTATATTTTTATTAATTTTAAGCATTTGGCATTGATCGCCTTGTATTCTGATATGTATTGCATCAATAGCCGTGTTTTCTTATACACGCGTATACGTTTCGTTTGCGCGTGAAAAAAACGCCTATCCTCGCTTAGATAATGCTTAGGAGACCCATCTGGCGGCAGTGGTTAAACAACTAGCTACAGCTACAGGGTGTAGCGAAAAGCGGAGACATAATCCTCTGTTGTATTTCTGTGTGTAACATATAGCTGAATCAGTTGTGATAGTGGACGCGCATAGAATACATGGAATTAGTGCAGAGGGTGATACATAGACATATATTTCAGTTGCATCTGAGTGTAATGCGTATTGAAATTTAGGAGTACTAATTTTATGCGTAGCAATTTCAGAGGTGTATTTAAAGTTTGTCACTTAGCAGTCCATATAAAGTTTAAGCGTAAACGTATATAGACGTGAAAAAAACGCAGCTAATATATGGCGAAAAAAAAGTTTAATATTCAAAAATTCATATTTCGAAAACATCGAGTTTTGGCTAATAGATATTTACCCAAGTTGAAATAAAAACTGTTCACTCGATATATAAAAAGTTTAAGCAAAAAAAAACTTACTTTTTTTGAAATATTAATTTTTGAAAAGTCATAAATTTTTACTAAATACTAAAAAAAATATTTTTTTAACTATATGCTATTGTTTATAAATTTATATAAAATTAAAAGTAATAGCGAACATTTCAAAGAAAAAATCATGAGAATCGGTTAATTTTTGACAAAGTTATTGACAGTTGAAAAAATAGGTGAATAAAATACCGATTGCATTTTATGGAATTCAATTGCCGATAAATCCGAAAAAAAATTTTTTGAGGCAAAAAAAAAAAAAAAACACGGTTTCATTATTTTGACCAAAGAACAACATATTAAAATTTTATCGAAATCAAAAATCATGTCCTGCGCGGATCGGGTGTCTTGAAATGGAATAAGCCTATAGCTTAACCTTGCCACTTTGTTCGATAACATAAAATTTTCTTGCTCATCTCAGCTTAAGCGGCCAAAGTGGCAGGTTTAAAGTCTCCTTAGATTTAACTGTAGTTTAAACTGCTTTTGTTTTTATCGGCCTATTGATAAATGATTCAAGGTTCGATTCGAACTCAAGGCCAGAACAATAATTTTTTTTTCTAATGATAAATATTGTTATTTTTTAATTTTTCTAAATTTGAAAAATTGTATTCTGGCCTTGAGCTCGAATCGAACATTGAATCATTTATTAATAGGCCGATAAAAACAAAAACAATGGTTAATAAACCATGAGCATTTGGCAATGTCGAAACAAAGTAATTGATAATAAACAAATCCAGCATTATCAGTGATTTGCAACAGATGGCGCAACACTGAATAAATATAGTTGGTAAGAAGGAATAGAAGTAGCAATTTGTCAGTCAAACAAACCACCGCTGTATGGCTAAATGGTAAGCGCAGCATGCCTAAAGCGTACTGACGAAAAAGGCTTAGCACCCTTCGAAATGGATCTATCTGCGCAGCTATGGCAGGTTGTCTGAAAAGTGTTCTACTTACTATTCCAAAAACAAAATACAATTTTTCAAATTTAGAAAAATTAAAAAATAACAATAATTATCATTAGAAAAAAATCATTGTACTGGCCTTGAGCTCGAATCGAACCTTGTAGTTTAAACTCGCACTGAAAATCCAGGCATAATTATTAAAAAAAATACTAAATTATGATTTAAATAACGTAATAAAGACGGGTGGACTTTAAGAATGATATTATTGTTGATATATTATCTTTATATTTTCTCAAAGGGCCCAACGGGCGTACTAATACAACAACATCATTATCAAGCCGTTCCTGCCAAACCTCATAATGTAAACTGTATCAATTTAATTAATAATGATAATGAGTATATCACCGGATTTAGCACTTTTGATTACGATCACACCTCAACATGTTCTTCAATAAATAAATCAGTTTCAGCAACAAATGATGGTGAAAAAGCTGAGTGTAAGTTTGCAGCAACAACAACAACACATTCAATTGTGGCTCGTTTCATCACAAATCGGCCAGTATTCGAATGAATTTTGATGAAAATGTTTCTCCAATCATATAATTACGTTATACGTAGATTATGCGTTGGATTTGAAGATAAAACGATTGCCAAAACTTATTAGAGGCGCAAATAGTCGTAATGCGATAGAATGACGCACAATTGCTGTTTCAAAAATGTATTTCATAACCAGACATTTCTTGATTTTTTTTCAGCCTACAAAAAACGCACTAATTCATTTTTAAATAATGGTAACAATAATGCAACAAATGGCTTTGCAGCTGTGCCTACGAAAAGTTTTCTGTGGGGTGCTACGGGTGAACAGGAATGGACACCAGCATTAACAACAGGTATTCTCTTTTATTTGCCTATTAATAGTAAGCTAAAGGTATATACTTATGTATAAGTTTTAACGTTTTAGGAAAATTTAAAAATAAACGAAAAAAACAAAAACTACATACATATTTAGTCTATTGCTCGACAGCTATTCCAATATATTATACATACATAGTTTTGCTGCTTTAACACTCTACGTTTTGTTAATGTTTTGTTCAAATTTCATAGCTCTTCTATCATTTAACATTTAAAATAACATATTATTATGATATAATATCGCACCTTTTATTGTGAACAGAAATACAGTTTCATTATAAAAAAAGATAGTCAAATACAGTTATGGTGGTGGTTATTTTTGTCCCTTTCAGGCCCGGTTTTTCAGTACAAGTTCAACGCAGTTTGTCGGTTAAACTACGCTTAAACTTATTCTGCAGTTTTTCAGTCCACTTTAACTGAAGTTTAAGCTGAGCTTAAGCGGCCGATCTGGCAGAGTTAAACTCTAGTTAACCTATCAGTTATTTACGTTCGTACGAAATGGCGTCTAATATACCCAACAAGCATTTGGACTTGAGTACCACTAGAGCTCATGTTGATAACTAGCCATACTTCAAAAATTGCAAGAGTTGTTTCGAAACAGTGGCTCAACTCGAGAATCATAGCGTACTCAGCAAAATAGAGAACTTTTTATAAAGCAAAATATGCTACTATTTCAGCCGAAAAAATGTAATTAACAACTTGCGGTTCTCTATCTGGAGTCAAATGTATGATTCAATGATGTTGATGTAGGATCTTCGGTGTGGCAGGCCAAGCACGTTACCATCACACCACTGCGGCCGCCTATATAATTTATGCTTGATTAATTACACTTCATTACTGCTATCAACCAGGTGTTTATTTCCCACAATTAACAGCTGTTGGTTTTGTTGGTATCACTTTGGAGATTTTTTTCAACTCCACCTCAACTCGATATATAATGTAAGATATCAACTGGAAAAATGGGTTGAAAATTCATTTGAGATCTGTACATTTCTCAAAATCTCTCGAAATTAGGATAATAATTGGAAAAAATTAAAGACGTTGGACATCAACTGGAAAACTTTTAATTTTACAAAATTTCTCAAAGGTTGGATAGTGATTGGAGAATGAAGTTGGATATCAACTCAAGAACTATATGGTTTAAGAGTAATTAAATAATTATGTTGGATATCACTTCTAGAACTAGATATATATATAGGAGAATTTTTTTCCATGTTTGTTGGGTAAACAAAATCCAGCTGTTGCCGAATATACAAATTATATAGAAAATCAAAAAACCAATGTTGCCGCACAAAACAGCATACCCCAAAGGCGGCCTTAAACTGTGACTGAAAAACTACTCAGTAGTTTAACTGGAGTTTAAATTTGACCAGAGTTTGAGCAAGCTTAGTTTAAGCTTAGCTTAACTAACCACTGATAAACCGGGCCTAAGGCCCTGTTTTTCAGTAAAAGTTCAATGCAATTTGTCAGTTAAACTATGCTTAAATTTATTCTGCAGTTTTTCAGTCCACTTTAACTGAATTTTAAGCTGAGCTTAAGCGGCCGATCTGACAGGGTTAAACTCTAGTTACCCTATTAGTTATTTGCGTTCGTTCGAAATGGCATCGAATATACCCAACTAGCATTTGGGCTTCAGTAACATTAGAGCTCATGTTGATAACAAGGCAAAAGTTGTTTCGAAACAGGACTCAACTTGAAGTTCTGAGCAAAAAATGAAGTTTTTTATAAAGCAAAAAATGCTATTAATTAAAAAAATATAGTTCCCAACTTATATTTATGTGTGGTTCTCTCACTGGACTCAAATGTAAGATTACAATGCTACAGTATTTTCAAGAAATTAAAATTGTATAACTTATTTTTAATGAATAGCGCTTCTTTACTGCTATCAGCCAGGTGTTTATAGCTTTGTTTGCGTATTTTTCCAACAGAAACTCACAAACGGCCAAAATCCTCTCAACTATTAACTGTTTCCTCTCATAGAGAAAAATATGTAAAAAAGTACGCGTACAGAAATCCATCAAAAACTATCACAATTTGCAAACAGCTGATAAATGATTGTGCGGTACAAAAAATTATAAAAATTTGAAAAAAATGGAAAGGTCAAACAATTAAGAAGTTAAGTGTTCCCCAGGCACCAATTCATCCATATTTTCGCCCTAATTATTTTCATTAACACATACCTTTTCCAGTTTTTCGATCAGCTGTTTTTGTGTTTGTAAATTGCTGTTGGCAAAAAATTTACCAACAGAAAATTGCAGCTCTCAGCAAAATGAAATGCCACTTTACTCACTCTTTTTCTTAATTTTTTGTTGGAGAGCCGGGTACGCGAACAGAAAAATCTGCAAAATTTGCAAAATCAACAGAAAACTGGAATACCCGAACGAAGCTTATTCTCACAATAAACAGCTGTTGGCATTGGTGGTACCACCTCGGGGAAGATTTTTTTTCAACCCACCTCAACTCGATATCCAAAGTAGGATATAAACTGGAGAAATGTATTGGATATAATAATTTGAGAATGACTTTGGAGGTCAACTCGAGAACTATACATTTTACAAAATTTTTCAAAGGTTGGATAGTGATTGGAAAATTAAGTTGGATGACAACTTGATAACTATCTGGTTTAAGAATAAGTACAGCATGATGTTGGTTATAAGCTCTGGAACTAGATATATATTTCTGAAGAATTTTTTTCCATGTTTGTTGGGTAAACAAAATCCAACTGCTTCCGTATCTACAAATTATCTAGATTAAAAAAACAGTGTTGCCGTACAAAAAGCCTACCCCAAACGCGGCCTTAAACTGTGACTGAAAAACTGCTCAGTAGTTTAACTGGAGTTTATATTTGACTACAGTTTAAGCAAACTTAGTTTAAGCTTAGCTTAACCAACTACTGAAAAGCCGGGCCTAAGTATTCTAAAAATGTGCTCATTATTTCACTAGCAGGCTATTTTGAAATATCATAAAATAAATAAAATAAATGCATGGCGCGATAAACTCCGAAAAATTTTAGGCCGAGCTTCTCTACCAATTTGCGCCGCGCTCCTTTTAATTTTTCCTTTAAATTGGCGGGACGGGACCTACATACATATTTTTGCGCCGACTCCGAACGGCAACTGATTAGAAGATGAGTTATCACTGAGAAGCTTTTCATGGCGGAAATACACTAGGAGTGCTTGCCAAATCACTGCCGAGGTATCATAAAATCTCGAAATATGAAAATTTGTATTTGCTTCTGTTTACAATAAAACGTGCGATATATTATCATTACACTATAGTAATTAGGCGCCTATATATTATTATATGAAAAAAAAAAAATGTTTAAATTAAAATATTCTTTTGGAAATTGAATAGTAACATGAGTTCTTGAAAATGATAAGAAATATTTAGGGGTTTGTTTAAGCTGCTAGTTCCGAAAGGATAGCAGTTTGATCGGAACTATTATTGTTCATCTCCTGATCAAATCTGGGGCCAAATCGTTACTTCCGTGATCGTATGACTCGTCACGTAAAAACATGGTTATCGGATTATAATATACGTGATCATACTATTTGTATTCGGTATTATGGTATATTTGAAAGAGTAGTTTGAACGCAATCGCTGAATCGGTTTATTTTTGGCATTTTTACAGGCAATTCGTCGTTTTTAAGTCTATCATCACTTTAAAATATGTTCCAGCGTACTTTTGGTCGTAAACAGTAACTTATTCGAAATAAACCTAGATTTGGTTGCTATCGTATGTTATAATCCCATTCAACTTATACGAATGAAGTATAGCGTAATTTTCTTTCGTATCATATTCCATTCGTGATCGTATGTTACGATTCGGACCCTGGTTTGGATGTAATTTCAAAATTTGTGCGGATAAAATTCAAGCCAAACACATACACGTGCAGTGATGCTAGAAGTGCGTAAAAACCCTATATGTAGGGTTTTTACGTTGTAAAAATAGAGCGTAGGGGAAAAAGGACAGTTTTTTATAATTATGCAAAATGTAGGTACTTTTTCTTAGATAATATTGTTTAAGTGTTTTTACTGCGGTTTTCTATCCCACACTAAGTTTTGCAATGAAAAGAATTTTTGTGATTGATAACAGATCTGGCATCACGGTTAGGACAAGTTACTTTTGCGATTCCTCTTAGCATTGACATTCGTTTATTTTTCCTTGCCGTTGCAGTTCGAATCCGAAAATATTTCCCTAGCCGCGCTGCAAGAAACAAGAAATATTTATTTATAGTGTCTTAATTTTTCTAACTTGTACAATCTCAGTTGTGGATTAATTTTTAAAGAAATTTTGTGTGAATAAGTTGGTGTGCAAATGAATTTAATTTCTTGATTAAATTGCATTTTGACGGTTGCAGGTTAGTAGTGATGGAGTCATCAGATTCTTCTGGTGCTGATAGCCAGACTTCCAAGCGTACAAAATATCGCAAACAGAAGTTTAATATGGGTTGGTCGGAATTGAATGTTTTTAAAGGATGGCTGCAACTTTTAAATGGAAATCCGTATAAATGCAAATGTATTCCTTGCGATAAGAGTATGAATTGTGGTAAATCAGAACTAGTAAAGCATTCCGAAACAAAAAAGCACAAAGAAAAGGTTACAGCGATAAAGATAAATAAATCCATAGTTTCATTTTTCCAGCAATCGGGAGAAGCTGGTTTGCGCCGGTCTACTCAAACGTTTGAAATAAAACTTAGCTTGTTTTTTGCGGAGCATAATGTAGCCTTTCAAATAGTCGATCATTTGCTGCCCCTTCTTAAGGAAATTGTGCCAGATGCAGACATTATCAAAAACGTCAAAATGTGCAGACAGAAGTGCGTCAATACTATAACAAAAAAGCTGAGTGAAAAAAGTATAAATTCCATTTGTCTTATAAGATCGTATTTAAAAGATTAAAATTTGAATTGTATTACTTTCAAATGTTCTGCCGTGCATTATGAATGCATGCGGTTCTTATATGTTTGAGTGTATTAACGAATTGACAATAAAGTACGCATGTGTATCATTTAATTCATTACTTATTTACATATATTTTCTTTGTAATGAAATTGTAGTTAGAAAATTTAAGATTGTAGGCAGAAATTTTTCGAGTGTAGGGGAAAGTGGGGACTTTTTGCAGCCAGTGTAGGGATTTTTGAAAAAATCTTCTAGCATCACTGTACACGTTTTGAAAAATAAAAAATAAAAACCGGCGATGAGCTATCTCCTATTTGTCTACTCTAAGGACAAAGCAATGTGAATAGGATATAACAATTTGAAATCGAATAAACTTGTAACAATGATGGCTGGCAAAAGGCTACAATAAGCTAAGGCGAATACCATATAAAATATAAAGGGCTACGATTAAACATACCGAGGAAAATGGATATATAAAAACAAGCAAAATTGGAGGGCTCTCGAACAGCGTGTCGAAGAATTACGTAATTAACCTATAAAAAAGCATAGGCACTTAATGCAAAAAAAAATGTAGTGCAACAGGAACAAGAACAAAAAAATGTGAAAAAAAGCCACAAGGCAAAAGCAAGTACTTGGTAGATGGAAAAAAATTACAAATTAGTTACAAGCTACCAGTAATCTTTTATGTAACACAAAACGCGATATACTCGGCGAGATTTATCTTAAACAAAAGATCAGAAGATAATTAAAAAGCTTAAAATTGGCAAATTATATTGAGAATGTCTCAACGCCTAAACCGACTTTTATCCAAACTAAAATTGACAAGAGATGACTGCAAATCGTTCTAAATAAATTCAAATAAATTCGATTTACATACATTTTGGATCAAACCAATGGAGAAGAAGAGATTGCGCCATAAATAAAAAAAGAAATCTAAATTGTTTAAAGCTTTCCCCCGAAACATAGATATTGACTTTCGAAACTGGACCCTTTCTAATATGTATTAAAAAAAGATAATCAGTCCAATTCTAAATATTCCCTCGGAATTTTGTTCTTGCGGATATTTTTATTCCCGCGGAAAAATTCCTCTAATTTTTTTCTCCTAGGGAGAACAATAATTGGGGAATAGGAATTTCGAATTTTCGAAGTCAGCTGTTTTGTCAATTGCAATTTCGTTGCGCATTTCTTATTTTGTTTAAAAAATTGAAAAGTTTAATTATTGTTGCGAAATTGTTTGAAATTAAGAAATAAAATATAAACAATGCACAGTATTGCATTTCGTGTGGTATTCACTGCAATGAGCAAAGAATTGATGCCACAGCAACATCAACAGAGGAGCATAAGAAGAAGAAGACGGTGGGATAACACAAATCCGCCGGAGTTGCCTGCTTCCATTCAGCAAAGCAATTTTCTGGCGGCCAAGTCGAGTTGAATTCGTCTTTCATCATATGTTAAAATCTATTTAAGCCTTCTTAAAAAATCCTTGCGCAATTCCTGGATAGCTGCATCAAATATACCAAGAGCTCTTCCGTTGCTTATCATATACTTTTCGACTTAAAATAAAGAATATTACGGTAGAATGTACATATTTTACTACAAATTTGTACAAATAAGTGTTCTTTCTTAAAAGAACCAATTTCCTTTAACTATTTTGATGCATTCCCTTTAATATAACAAGTGAAAAAACTCCTAAGTAATGGCAGAGAAATCTCGCTCTCACTCACATTCATAATACATACCTACTTTTCTCCCATAATCGGTTTCCGCTTATTCGAACATTGTTCAGAATAGGAGGAAAGGGAGAAGTGAAAAACTCACAAGGAATTTTTATTTAGAATACGAGGAATGGGAGAAGGGAAAAACTCGCACGGAATTTTTGTTTAGAATTGGGCTGAATGTCTTACTACAAATACAAATTTTGAGTGTGAATTCTATGTAAGTTTGACCAATTATTGGAAAGGAGAAATTGATAATATCGAAATCCGAAAAAAATTATGTACATATGTGTGCTTTTATTGCTTTTCGACATGGAAGTCCTCATATATTATATTTATTATTTAAAACTTTAACTAAAAATGTAGGCGTGATCTGCCTTCTTTTCCTATTTGAACTGTACAATTTTTTTTCTATTATTTTTTCTCGCAAGAATCAAAAGCGTTAAATTACACAGCTATACAAAAAATAAGGCGGATCTGGTAAGCGACATTGTATCCCCATGCTATTGAAGCGCTGAATCCAACTCCACTATCAAAATCGACGTAAAGCGCGATGGTTCAGCCGTGAACTAAAAAAAGAAACATCACAGGTGACAGCGTTTTTTTTTTAGGTTAGCGAACTACGACCCGCCGGCGCAATTTTATAGCAGAACCGAATTCAGGTCGCCAAAATTTATGGAAAAACATGTATTGCATTACAAAACCCTACATTTTTTTTTTGTATGGCTGCGTAGGTAATCGAATTTAAGTGTTTCGCAGTTCAGTCTTCTGACTTTCTTGATCTCCTTGCCTTGGTGTCTTCCTAAGTCTTCCCAAAATACTGCTAATAATTTCTTTTCATTGCATCGTTCATACATACATATATAAGTAAATTAATTAATAAAAATCATAACTCGTAAGTCATATCCTCATTGTATTGTAGTTTTATGTGTTACTTGTGAAAAATAAGAAGTAAACAAAGTTCTCTGCTACAATGCATACATTTTGCATTACATATTTACATTATATAGGTACATAATTCCATATACACATACGCATATGTATCCAATACTTACATACATACATAAAATAATATTATGTATACAAAAAAATGTTTATACTAATATAAAATGTATTTTTTTGTATTTTCTCTTACTTTTTTCATATGTTGTGTGCAAAATTTTGTGTGAACGTACAAAATATGAATAATACATAAATTGAAAACAAACAAAAAAAAAAAACCGAAAAAACGAATATCACCTAAATTAACACTAATATAACCCTGTCTTCTTCAATCAAAAAACGAAATTCAACACAAATTATGTGCAAAATTTTTTGGCCTACAAAATTATCAAAATAAAAAATGAAATGTGAACGTTGAAATGGGTGTAGAATTAAATCCCATAGTTGAAACAGAAGCGCCATTAAATAGTGGGTGGTGCGCAAACGCAGACGGCAGTGGCAAAATAATAATAGGTTTGCTAATTAGTTAAATACAATACATACTTACTACGTAGTACATACATACTGCAATTATTTGCAATATTTATATTTTTATTTAATACTTTTTTAAGTAATCTTTTAACATTTTGCACTTATTCCGTAAAAGCTTTTGCTTGATTTCTATACATACATACATACATATGTAAATATCATAGATGGGCATTATCAGTCAAAATCTACGTATAAAAATTTTCAGTGGAATGCTTTTCAAAAATCGTTGCAATAATATTGTAATGGAAATGAAAATCGACGTGGAATTCTACTTTCATTTTTTAAAATGGACCTGGAACAATTCCAGTCGATGGGATCTGTACATCTATGAAAAGTGTATACGAACAAAAAATAAAGTTATCGAAAATCGGATTCTGGCATTTTGGAAATGACAAGCTTAAACAGAATGACAATAAGTTATGCATTTTCTCGAAGAAGTTTATCTCTTTTCGACGTCTGTTGAATATGTATATAAATTAAACCACGAAAACTTTTAAATGTGACACTCTGGACCTATTTTTTAGCTTAATGCTGGATTACCAAAATTTTTTATTCAGACCCTAATTATATTTTACCACGGCTTTTATGAAATCTTTTTTATGTAGAAATTGAATTTTTTTCAACACCCTATAAAACGGCGAAATAAGTTCTTTCTTTAGAACTCGTCTATTTGACCATTGATTTCAACAAGGGCATTTAAATGAGCTATCCAGCTCTGGTTCACGATCAAACCTCTTTACAGCGATACGGATCAGTTCTATGATAGTTGGAAGCACTCAACTCATATGTACACATGATGGGGTGCCTGTTATTTACCAGCCACTAATATTTTAGTTTAAAATTCAAAAATTAGTTCTTTAAACCATTATCGATTGAACCGGGGATTGGTCACCCTGTATTGCTGAAAAGAAAATGTCAAATGATGCTGTCTTAACTGTATTTTTACACCCAGCATGTACTCTTACACAAGAATAATACAACTTTTAATGCATAACGGTTGTACGTAATGGCATAAATATCATTCATTCCTCGTTCACCTTTGGGCTTTTATTCGCTGCACTTATTTCATGTCTGCGCAAAGTTCATACAGCTCAACATTATAGCTCCTTCGATACTCGCCGTCGGCATCACAAATAGGATCATAAATCTTCCGCAGAGCTTTTCTCTTAACCACTCTAAAAGCCATTTTCTATCGACACTGTCCATAATTCCGAACCATACATCTGGACAGGTATGGTGACTGATTTGTGGTGCGTGATTTTTTTTCCTAGAGAAAGGACTTTATTTTTAAATTGCCTACTCGGTCCAAGTAGCTTTTGTTGTCATATTTGAACTTGAAAATGTGCGAAATTGAACCATAACCACGCCCAATTTTTCAATATGGAAATTTCCAAAAATGGAAAAATGCGATAATTTTTCACCAAAGATCGACATTTTGATGAAAATATAAATTTGGTAACATTTTGAACAATGGGTGTGGCACCGCCTACATTTAAAAAATAAAATTTTAACGTTTTGGTTACCCTTGCTTCCTGTGCTTCTAACTGCGAAGATATTTGTGCCACCTGCAATGATAAGCGCTCCTCTTGTTCTTCTATCTTGGATGTTATACGTGTCTTTTGCGATTCCAGTTGGGATGCTATACTTGTCTTCTGTTCTGCCAGTTGAGATGACATTTGTGACAACATTTCTGAAATACGCGTTTCTTGTGCTTCAATCTTCGATGTTATTTCTGACGACATTTCTGCAATACGTGTTTCGTGTGCTTCAATCTTCGATGTTATGCGTGTCTCCTGCGAGTCCAGTTGAGATGCCATCTTGGATGTAATCTGTGTCGACATTTATGACATACGCGTTTCTTCTGCTTCAGTCTTCGATGTTATTCGTGTCTCTTGGGATTCCATCTGTGATGACATTGTCGATGTTTGAGCAGATATTGCAGCCTAAACCATGTGCGATGTTTCGTTTTTCTCTTAAATTTTTGTTGTTGTCTCGTCCCCATCAGGATAAAAGACATACTCGTCCACATCAATTCCTTCTGCTTCCATTGCCTCTCGTAGCCGTGCCTGAAGCTCGAGTTTAACGCCGCTTGTATTCAATCCACGGCTCTCCAACTCCTTCTTCAGTTGCTGGGTCTTCAATTCACTGAACTTTGCCATGTCCTTGTTGTCCTCTAGAATTTATTCAACAATTCCTCTTCTGACACCAATTGTAACGAATTTACTGCAATTCCCCTTATTTGCAATCTTCTGCTAACGTTCGTATCGCTAAATTGCTGAATAAATAACTCCAATATTTAATAATGCAAAATGGCCTTTATTAAAGTACTTGCTCGCTAGATAGCGTCTTAATCGAAACTGCTTGATAGCTCAAATCAAACTGAATTCCAGCGCCTCTACATTTGCTGCCTTTTATACTCTCTGATTTCAACGTTCGCATCTTCTAGGCGCTTCCATTTCCAGAATCTATTAGTTGCCATCAGCTCTCAAATTTCTCAGCTGTAACTACAATTGCACGATTTTATAGCTTCTCTCATTGCATACTTTCCGGAGTATCTCAGATATATGCATGTGTTTGTGCATTGCTTCTCCGCTGCTCGTATACGTACATATGTGTAGACGCAATTATTGATTCGTTTATGTAGATACATAATTATTGAATTATTGATGTGAATTCACGTCACTGCTTAGCATCGGCCTAGAGATGGCAGTACCCCTTAGTGTTGCTAATATTCGTAACAATACTATTGTAACGAATTTAGGGGGAATTCCGCTTATTTGAAACCTTTTGCTAATGCTCGAATCTCTAAACTGTTGAATAAATCACTCCAATGTTCATTATTGCAAACTAGTCTTGATTTAGATTACTTTGGGAGTACTTCCCAATTATACTTCACTTCACAACTAATAGCGTGTTTAAATCAAACTGATTCCGGCTACTCAGCTTGCGCTGCTTTTATACTCTCCGTTGCTCCATTCGCATATTTTTACTAAAGTCTAGACGTTTCGCCTTCTAGAACTGCTGTATCTCCTGCTTGGTAATTGAGCTACATATATGCGTGTGTATGTGTGAGTAACAACTTCGGCTGATGACTACATCTGTGTGTGAGTTATCTCTTCGTTGTCTTTTATATATGTGTGTAAATGATGATTGATGTGTTCATGTATATACGAATGGCTGCTTCATGTTTTTTATTGTTGCGTGATTATTTATTTAGTATTAGCTTAGTGATGCTAATATTCGTTACACTATTAATGACGCAAACGACCAATACCAACGAAATTTGGTAATTTGTTTGGATAATTTGTTTTGACAGTAACTGTTTCCTGCCAAAATGCGCGGAATCGGTTGGAAATAACTTCTTATTTCCAGGCTTCCGTCTCCGTCACGAACTGGAACTATATTGGTAGTGAAATCAGATTATAGCCACGCCCACATTTTTCTAAAAATGGAAGAACTTTCAAAATGCAATAAAAAATACTAATAAAGTGATAGAACCTATTGCGTGGATTAACTTAATGACAGGAAATATAAATTTAAGTAGAATTTTTTTGGAAAATGGGCTGGGAACCCATACGAATATCTTAAAACTTCTCAAATGCTGGATAGTAGTTCACATTGATGTTAGAAATCAACTTGGTTAAATAAGTAATTTTTCGATGTTTGTTGGGTTAGATAATCCAGAAAGTTCGAGTTTAATAGTTTGAACACGAGTGAGAGGCGGGCGGTAACGCAGTGAGGCGAATAGCATGACAAAAGTGTAAACATTAAACTAGAAAATCTGCTATCCAATTGTTAATACATATTAGCTTTAAAGTCATATGATATGATTACAAATAATCCCAATTTTAAAATAACGATCGCATGCACCCAATGCCACTAAAATGCTTGGCTTTTAATGTATGTATGTATGTATGTAATGATCTAATAGAAAATGCACCAAGTAGTATGGGTATTTTCATATTAATTAATAAAATTTATTAATATAATTGTTGATAGTTGTAGTTACTTAGTGCATGTATGTATGTAATTAGATTAATAAATTGCAGTTTTCAACTGCTCTACTGAAAACTAGGCTTCACATGCATCTGTATTGTAACGAATTTAGTGAAACTCCGCTTATTTTACACCTTCTGCAAACGTTCGATTCGCTAAACTGTTGAATAAAGAACTCCAATATTCTGTATTGCAAAGTGGTCTTTATTAGACTACGTTGGGAGTAGTACAATTATACTTCACTTCGCAACTGATAGAGTGTTCTAAATCAAACTGATTACTAACTATTCAGCTTTCGCTGCTTTTATACTCTCTGTTGCCTCGTCCACCCATTTCTCCTAAGGTCTAGTAACTTCGCGAACTTCATGCTTGGTTACCAGCCATATATGTATGTACATGTATATTTGTAGTTTATAGTCTCTTGCATAGCCATATGCGTGTGCATATGTGAGTACTACCTCGGCTGAAGCTGAGTATCTCCCTGCTGCATTGTATGTACATGTGTAAATGATGATTGATTTGTTTACGTACATACAAGTGGCTGCTTAGTATCTGATTAGGGATGTGAATATTCGTCACAATATGTTTATATATTAAACTACATGTTCAAATTTGTATCAAACTTAAAATTACTCAGCCCTATCATGTGTTCCATTTGAAAGAAATTTTGTCACTAAGGCATATAAAAGTACCTTTAGGGTCGTTAAGTTAATCCAGAATTTATCTGGAGGATAGCAATCCTTTAGATAGTTTCATTTGACATTTTCGTTTTCGCTAACACAGGGTGACCAACTACCATTTAAATCAATACTTGTAAATATTTTGTGGAACAAATATACAAAAACCAACAAAACAACTGACTTCTGTTTACAAACGGCCCGTTTTGACCATCTTCAGTTAGTCACGTATCTATGAGTTGTCGAAATTTTCGTTTTCTCCATGCTAACTGAAGCTCCGCGTCTCAGTTAAGTGCAAGATAAGAGTGTAAACAAAAGTCAGATGTTTGGCTAGTTTTCGTGTATTCACAATAGATGTTTTGCTCAACAAAATATTGACAATTATCGAGATAACCGGGGGTTGGCCACCTTGTGTCAAATGAAGCTTTCTGATAGATTGGAATCCTGCAGTTAAAATCTAACTTATAACTGGAGATGGTGAAAAGGTCCTAAATGTATATAACTATCGAACAGCGACTTTTATGACGACGAATCGAAATGGTTGTCGAATTTTTTTTTTTCTCATCAATCTTTAACAGAAACTTTAACCTTGAATATTCTCCAGCGCGTTACGATTTTGTGCAATTGGTGCTTATAATTTAAAAAGGTTATAGCTGAATAAAATTTTGCAATACAGTCGGATTAGCTGAACACTTTATCGCATATCCCGTTACAAAAATGCCAAATCTCAGCATAGATTCAATAGTTTCAAATTAGGCAGTGAATTTTTGACACAAGTGCTGAGATAGGGCGTTCTCTAATCACATTATGCGTGAGAGCTTTTTCGAATCGTCAATTGAAAAAGGATGATGTTTTAAAAACTCAACCGACGATATGTTATTCAAGAAAATAAAGAAAAAGTATAGACATTTTTTTGACATGGAACTAATGATGTGCATGAGAAGATACAGCACACTCAAATCAGTACGAGTAAAATATTTAAAACATCATTTGCACAATATGAGCATCAAGGCAGTAATAAACGAAAAACTAGCCTGAATTATCAAAAAATTTTTACCATAGTAAGAGTACTAGTATCAAGGATAACCACTAAAAATGTGATTGCTTGCATAACAATTTTCGAAATTAATCGAATTGACTGCAATCACTTTCAAATTAGTGGTGGGATCATTTTCGAATAATATTCGAATAAAGGTTATTCGAATAAAGGAATACATTTATTCTTTTCAAATAATTCGAATAATATTTATTCGAACTTTTTATTCGTTTATTCGCTTCCATTTATTCGAATTCCTTTCCTTATTATTCGAATACTGCGTACCGAACTATTCGAATAGTACGCCCGAATTACATGTACATATGTTAGAATGTGCTTATGTATATGCACATTAGGGTATTTATATTACAGCGTTTAACGCGTTCAAGGACAATAAACGAGCGGCGAAAACAGACGGGCAGTCATTTTGAAACTAGTCACTAGTTTCACTAGAATTTTGTTACGTTTAAAATGGATTGCTTAAAGTTGTCAATTAACTTAACATTGACCTTAAATAACTTTTGAATCATCAGACTTCGCAAAAAATGTTGACAATGACTTGTAAAAATATTTTTTTTTAATGGTGACCAATTATATGTTTATACAAACCAAAAGATATCAAAATAAAATTTACATACATATGTATGTATATGGGAAACATCCTTGACATATTAATCTTATTAAAATACATGTACATTCTATGATCAGTACAGTGGTTAACGACCCCCATATTTCTAGCTCAAGACTCAAGCACAACTTTGGTTACGTAAATATAACTAAATAAATGAATATTAACAAAGCAACCCCAAACAAACAAAAATATATACACATATGCATCTATACACACATAAATATATGTATTAGGCCGGGTCGATTTGTGGGGAGGCAAAAAAATCGCCCATTGCTCTGTGAAAATCATATTCTAGGGATCAAAATAAGAAACTTTGCCGAAGGAACCATACCTCTAAAACGAATTCTGATGTCCCCCCCTTTGGGTCGTAGGGGCAAATTTTGAAAAATCCCACATTGAAATGCCTATGTCTTTTCTTTTTGGAGTTTATTTTTCTCTTTAGAAATGTATTTAGTCAGAACATATGTAAATGAAAAAATGAAATTAACTTAGTAATAGAAAAGAAATTAAAAAAAAATATTAGAAATTAGCGTTTTTACAACCCCCTTTTAAAACCAAGGCTTCACTGTGATGCATTTGCATATCGTAAACATAGTTGTGTGGGTTTTTTATTCAACCCTTTCGGCGGCCACCGTGGTGTGATGGTAGCGTGCTCCGCCTACCACACCGGATGCCCTGGGTTCAAAACCCGGGCAAAGCAACATCACAAATTTTAGAAATAAGGTTTTTCAATTAGAAGAACATTTGTATAAGCGGGGTCGCCCCTCGGCAGTGTTTGGCAAGCGCTTCGGGTGTATTTCTGCCATGAAAAGCTCTCAGTGAAAACTCATCTGCCTTGCAGATGCCGTTCGGAGTCGGCATAAAAAAATCATGTAGGTCCCGCCCGGCCAATTTGTAGGGAAAATCAAGAGGAGCACGACGCAAATTGGAAGAGAAGCTCGGCCTTAGATCTCTTCGGAGGTTATCGCGCCTTACATTTATTGTTTTTTTTATCACTGTGACACAATGGCAGATCGTAAAATTGCGTGTGTTTTTTTTAAGCCACCACAAGACACAGCAGGTAGAATTGAAATTGCCCCTACCCAAAAGTTCGACCCAAAGGGGGGGGGGGGGCATCAGAATTCGTTTTAGAGGTATGGTTCCTTCGGCAAAGTACGATTTTCACAGAGAAATAAGCGATTTTTAAATCGACCCGCCCTAATATGTATGTATACATACATGTGCATGCTCATATGTGCAAGCGATGAGCGTGAGATAAACAGAATTTTTTATTTTAGTATTCGAACTATTCGAATAATACGCACTATTCGAATAGTATGCGCTATTCGAATAATAGGGAAAGGAATTCGAATAAATGGAAACGAATAAAAAGTTCGAATAAATATTATTCGAATTACGAATACCTGGCGAATAAAAGAGTTTATTATTATTCTACTTTTAATAATAAGATTGTAAACAGAAGGGTCTACAATTAAAGTGATTGTACACCTATCCTTTCTTCTCCTGCCCCCCAACCCCAGTGATCTACGAGTCCCGCCTTTTGATTCCTAAGCTTACATTTGATTTTAATGCTGGTTCCCAGATAGACGAAGTCCTTCAGAGTTTCAAATTTATATCCATCAACAGGTACGAAGCTACGGCAAAGGACCGATTCTTTTTTGGATGAAAGTAAATACTTTTTGTCATATATTGGCCAGGTCATATTTTGTGTCAATGAATTTCAGGTATTCAATGCCTCACAAAAATATTCATAGTAATCTTCTGTATAATTTTTCGTTTAACACTTGTTTAACTCATAAGAAGCGAATCTCATCTTTCTCGTATAATTCCAATGTAAAACAAATAAGGAAGTCTAAGTTCGGGTGAAACCGAACATTACATACCCAGCTGTACACTTAAAATGCTGTTGTTGTTTGTTTTGTGTGCTTAATAGTGTTACAAGGCTGCGCAATAATACATATACATATGACTATTCTGAACTAATTTTTCTTCGAGTTATGGCCCCCGAAACATAGAAAATTGCTTAGTCATAAAAGGGGCGGTGCCACGCCCATTTTTTTAAATTTGAAGTTTTTTCTATTTATTGTTCTAAATCCACTTGAGAAATGAAATACCATTGATATAAAGCTCTTTTTTGCAAAGATATAGCTTATTTTATTCATCCACGACCCTTTTAAAAATCTTTTATATAAAAGTAGGCGCGTTCCTTAACCGATTTCGTTAATTCAAATCATTCCTTATAGTAAAGGCAACCTCTCTGCCGAATTTTGTTCCGATAGGTTTAACGATTTTTGATTTATGATTAATAATATTTGTAAAATTGATTTTATCACAAGTGGCGGTGCCACGCCCATTTAAAAAATTTTTTTCAAATTTTTATCAAGAGTCTTAATATCAGTCCACACGTAAATTTTCAACATTCTTGGTGTATTATTTACTAAATAATGTTTTTTAAAATGTTATATATATAAAAAGTGGGCGTGGTTATCATCCGATTTCGCTCATTTTCAATACCAATCTATTTTGGGTCCAGATAAGCTCGTGTACCAAATTTGGTGAATATATCTCAATATTTACTCAAGTTATCGTGTTAACGGACGGGCGGTCAGACGGACGGAAGAACGGACATGGCTCAATCAAATTTTTTTTCGATGCTGATGATTTTGATATATGGAAGTCTATATCTCGATTCCTTTATACCTGTACAACCAACCGTTATCCAATCAAAGTTATAATACCCTGTGTACAAGTACAGCTGGGTATAAATTAAAAAGGCTATGCGTAGCCTGTAAGGATGCTCAAGACGGCTTTTTTTGAGCGCTTTGGTAGCGTTTCGACCGGATTTCAATATGGCGGTGCATAGCAGGTGATAGAAAAAGACGCAAGATGAGACCACTATTTTATCATTAAAATCGGGTGATCGTGTCTTTTCGTTTGACCATCATGTCTTATCTACAATGGTTCCTATGGCCAGTTGTTTACATCATAGCTTACGATTCTGATTTAAAAAAAAAATACATATTTTTAGGACAACTTGCAGAGCGGCAAGTTAACTTTATAACTCAAAGTTTAGCTTCTCATGAGAAGTTAAACTCATACAATTTTGATAATAAAACTAATTAAAAAGTTCTGCAAGTGGCCCTTAAAAGGGTAATGGAAAATTTGTTGTTATCAGGTTTTTTTCTTTATACACCTTATCATAATGCACTGCTAACAGAAGATGAATTTAATTAAGCACTGTAGCTAAAAATAATCTAGTTACTAAAGATTTATTTTTCATTAAACTGAAGCCGCAATCTTTCTTAATCGAGTTGCAACTAAACAGTAGGTGGAACACTCATGCATTTAAAAACAGAACACCAACTGAAGTAAGCAAGCTGTGTTGAAAAAATTCAAGCAAAAAAAAAAATATCGACACATCGAGCACGCAGTCATTTGTGTCGATATCGGTCTTTTCTAAATGATATCGAATAAGGCATCTCGTTTTTCAAATTATTATATTAAAATAAAATGATAATATTATTTTGGTCTTGAGAAGCTCTATATTTCCTTCACTAAAAGAAAAAGACTGGTAAAATCAACCGAAATACGGGTCAATTCAACCGAAATTTCTGTAAATTTTTATCCATCGCAACAAGATGTTGAATCAACTGCGCACAAATCGTTGATTCGTAATTGACCGTTTTAGTAGTCAAATGAACAAAAAAAGTTTTTGCGACAGCTTTGTACGGAAGTACTTATGTTGCGGCATTTGCAAGGCAGATGAGTTTTCACTGAGATCTTTTCATGGCAGAAATACACTCGGAGTGCTTGCCGAACAGTGCCGAGGGGCGACCCCGCTGAGCACGCTACCATCACACCACGGCAGCCGCCATATCCATACGTAAATATGTGCATTAGGGTGGATTGAATTTATTTTTTTTTTCGAAATCGCTTTTGGCTGACCTCCAGAAAGTTGCCTTTCTAGACCAGAAATAAGGTAGAAAATTTTAATTTCACTCATCATATGTTTAGAGGTGCCCCAACGTAACTAAACTTTGGAAAATACGGTAGGTACATTTTTTTTTTTTTGTTTTTTTTTTTTATCATTGATTTACTTTCGCTTGTTATTGTGCTCATTGATTGCAAAGCCTACTGATTTTCGTGGCCTAGTATGTGCCAGTAAAACGTTTACTTAGACACTTGATTAGAAACATACTATCAACAAAAAACTGTAAAACACCATTTAAAATTTGTCGTTTTTAGTTATAATATGTAATTTTACTAAATTTATGTATATTAAAAAAGAAATAAAATAAATATTTAAATAATGAGCTTTGTAAAATCGCGATTATTTTGTCCAACTTCATGGGGCTGGGGGCACCTCAAAACGCCATTCTACGAAAATAATATTTGGTGGTTTTGGTTAACTCTTACAAAGACAACTTTTCATTGCTAGGCCATTACAAAAAAACAAAAAAAAAATCCATAGGGTATCACTCCAGCCTAATGTGCATACATAAGTACAAAGTAGAGAGCGCAGTGAGCGTAAAATTCTCTTTGAAATTTGCTCATGTATTGACTGTTGATCGCTGTTGAAATGACCAGTGAGATCAGTTGTGTTAACAAAAAAATCAGTTAGATTGATTAGGAATCTGTCAATTTTACAGAATTTTGTTAACTTAAGAGCGACAATTTCTCTTCTGTTGAAATGACTAAACTAATTTGTTCGCTTGACAAAGAACTCGGTCGAATTAACCATAATTCGATCAATTTCACCGAATCTCCGTAAAGTCAAGAACAACAGAACCGATTTGTTGATTTTACTAGCACCATTTCTTTCTGTGTTCCAATGCTCTATTGAGATCTGAAATCGTTTTCATTTAGTTTTGTCAACAAAATAAGTTGTAACTCATTAAAGGATGCTTCACCAAACTGCGATCATCTGATAAAGACCACGGAGCTCAAAATAACATTGGACGGCCATTGTAGAGATTTTTAAGACCAAAACTTTGACATATTAATTTTAAAAATCTTATCTAAAACTGGCGCCAATTGGTGGTCACTCCAAGGGAATTTAAGTCGTTTTCCAACTGTTATCTGTGTTTTATTGGTGAGTAATCGATGTTTTATCGATTTATTATCGAAAATATATCGAGCTGTTATCGAAAAAATATCGATTTAATAAAAAAGTTATAGCTTCACTAAACTTCAATCATCTGATAAAGATTAGAGCTCAAAGTAACATTAGAGGCACATTGTAGACTATTTCGAGATCGTTATGTCGCTCGTTTTATTGTAAACCGAAGTAGTCCAAAATTTTTATATTTTGGGAAAACGCAAATGAAGTTTTATTTTTTAATACTGTTTTATTATAAAATTTTGATGCAAAGATAGTTATAGCGGTAAATTTTAGCCCTAACAGTAATTTGTATATATGATCATATTCTCATTAGACGGCTACTTTGAGGTATCATAAAATCTCGAAATATAGAATTTTTGATTTGCATCTGTTTAAAATAAAACGTGCAATGTGATCATCGTGAGATATTCCGGAGCCATTTCGAGGTAATTGCTGAATTATGTTACCGAATATTTCAGGATCATTTCAAGACTACTTTGGGATCACTTCGCAGTATTTATATTTGAATATGTACTAAAATTCATCGGGCTGTATGTATTATCGACGTTTGCTTGTTATCGGTAAAAAACTGTTATATATATATTATTGGTGAATTATCGATGTGTTATCGAAAAAATATCTATCGTTTTTTATAGAAAAATTTTATATTTGCTATCGAAAAAATATCGATTTGTTATCGAAAATTAATCGGTTTGTTATCGAAAAAATATTGAGTTGTTTTCGAAGGTTGTTGCATGCGTACACATTCTGCTGTTTTAGTAGAAATATTTTTCATCGTGAAGTAACACAAATTTTAATTCATTTTTTTTGCACTGGGTTTACATTCTGCACACACATAAATATGCACATTTATAAACGTTATAAACGATGACTATATGAAAGATCACTCCAACTTGACCTTCTGTTGCGAAAACGCTTTATTTCAACCAGCTTTAAAAAACTTGCTACCTCAAAGTTTAGTTCAATAACGCTCTATCTCAAACCTCGCTTGAATGAGATCGAAACTTAGAATTTAGACGTTTTCCGATTATACAAAATTCTGTTAAACATATATATTATTTAGTTTTGGCGTTGTTAAACTTGACCCTAATTAATCAGTTGAGATTAGATTTGCCAGACATTTCTTAATTTTTCTTTAATTTTCTTTTTCCAAGAGTTTTTAAGAATATCCCATATTTCTTTCGTATACAATATGTAGCTTTACTTTTTTCCTGCCCTGTTTGGGTGTCTCTACTATATTTATGTAGCTGATACCATCTGAATAGTCTAGATTCGTTCTGGTGAAAACTTAGCATTGAAGGGCGCTTCGGGAGATTTGAGCTGTGTCGTGTCCGTTACTCATTGCGCCGAACTTGTTCAGAATTTTTATAATATTTTGTGCTTAGGGCCTTTGGGTAGGGAGATAAAGTTTTGGATATTCCTCTAATTAGCGAACTGCCCAGTCTGGAACATGGATTCTGTAGTTTCAAACTCTGAGTTAATTTTTTCAACGCCAATTTTATCTTGAGCAACTAATTTTCAACAGTGAGATGGTTTGTGAACCAGAACAAAAAGTCTCACAGTTCCCCTCGAAGTCCCTCTGACCATGGGGGAAGATTAAAGGCAACGTATTCGGTCATCTTCTTTTGATATCGGTGGCAGTGTAGTGCAAGCTTAGAGTTAATCTAACTTATGCGCAAATATTAAGATTTCTTTTTGTTGTTGTTATTCTAGCGAAGAAGACAATCACCGAAGGTTTTACAGAGTGTTATCGATGTGGATGGTCTTTGCCGGATATAAATCCGGTACGCCGGGGTTACAAACACCATTAAGGTATTACCCCAACCATCTCGGAAATGATTTAAACTTGCCACATTGAATCTTCTAGGCCGTCTCGCCCTAGTTCCATGAGAAACTTGTGTTCGCCAGAGCCTCGCCTTTTAGATACATTCATATTTGTTACCGGATTCCCCTCGGGGTGGTGAGGTTGACAATTGGGTTGCAGAAGCTGTGAAGATTTAAGGTCTTTTATTGCGATCAAGATTTCTTATCGTGTAAGAACGTGATGGCCTTTAGGTGTGTAGGCGGAAGAGGTGCAGCATCTTCAAATCCTCCCTTCGGCAAATTTAAGCATGGAAACAAGTTTGTTTGTAAAGATATAGGTAAAGGAGATCTGTACTTCCAGCTCAAAGGCAGAAATCGTTGGAGTTCTGGATAGTAATTTTGTACTCTGTTTCTAAGAGATCGATTTTTTACTGAGTTTTATAAAACAAAAAAAAATATAGCTACATTATTGCTTTTCATGCCAAATTTGTGTGAAATAGCTAGTTTCTTTTGAAAATTTCTCATAAATGATGCTAGATTTCAAACACAGTTGCTAGAACCTCTGATGCTTGAAAAAAGGTGGTAGATGGAATCACCTTACTGGTAGAAGTCCGAACACAGCAATTCTATTGCCTTCTCAATCTAATTATTCTGTTTAAATACTTTCGTCTGGTGTGGGAACTTTACTATCTACATATGTATGTATGTAGTTATGTACATATGTAGGATGTTGAGTCTTTTAATAATTCTTTCTTCCAACTTATAAGTGTTTTTGCTTTCGACATCTTTTTATCTAAGAAAATATTTGTTTAAACTGTATATAGACCTATGCACGTGCGCCTTTTCGTACATCAGATATGTTATATGTATCATTACATTTTGTTTTGTTATTTGGCACACTTTAATGTTTCCTTAGGCGATGGCTTTCACTTTTCTGCTGTATAGTTTATTCAATTCGACTTTCTTTATTTTCTGTGTGAATTCTTTCGTGTAACTTACAAACATTGGTCAGTAATAAATAACATTATTTTTGCTTTTCTTCGATACAAATTAAAAATATATACATAAATTCATGTAATAATCCCATAATTTTTTTTTTGCGCAATCCACAATTATTATAGGTGTGGATTGGAAATCCTTAACAATACCGGCTTGTTTGCCAATCACAACAGATTATTTCCCAGATAAACGTTCTCTACATAATGATTACGTAATATCTGATTATACACTGCTGCCTGACGATGTAAATTTCGATTATGCGAATAGTCGTGCTGTATATCGTAAGCCTCTATCAACGGAAGAGGTTTTTCGTGAGATAGTATCACAACGTTTGGCTCAAGGATTTCAATTGATTGTACTTGAAGAGAAGAATATATCACAACCACCACAAGCACCATGTTGTGGTGGGTATAAACAAATGAAGGCTTCATCAGTGTTAGGTATGAAAGCACCAAGTGAAGTGTTGAAGGAATATTTACTTTCCATTGGTCGAATATTTCATCGAATAACCTTGAGTGGATCTGTGATTACTGTTACCGGATATAGACCTAGGTAAGTGCATACATTTACAAGTATACTTATTACTAGTACACCCGGCACACTTTGTCTACTTTCGTGTACTTAAAAATATTCCCACTCCAAGTCCAACTCCCGCTCTGAAACCGCGTAGAACTCTCTACCAATTTTCAAATATCTACGATAATTACATGCACGCTGTGGTCGAGATATGTATTTCTAAAAATGTTACTTATATGGGAAAATCCCAAAAACTTTTACTTTTTTGGATAATCGGATTTTACACACGGGCAAAAACCTTAAGGCCAGAAAAAAGTACAAGGACATTAAGTTTGACCTTTTAACTATCCGATCTGAAAATCAAGAAAGTTGATAGTAAGTTTTTACAGAACTTCAAAACGTATTATTTTTTTTGAATTTTTTCGATAAAATTTTGAGGCATCTGAAACATTCTGAAACCCAATGGAATTTAAACTGAATGTTGTTTTTGAGACGGAGATTCTAAAAATATGAGCAAAATTAATGTGCCCCTCCAATACTCAAAACTATCATCAATCAAAGTAGCGATACTTTTTTTTTGTCACTTTCAATATTGACAGTTTTTTGCTTATAGCTTTTTGAGGCAACGGAGTATTGAAATTTGGATTATGCACGATAATAGCCTATCAGGGACTAAAAATACCTGGGGCTTCAAATTTGATGTGCCCCTTTCAGTTTTGAAGGTAGAGGCAGAAAAGTGGAAGCACTTGGTGCGTCAATTTTTTCAGGAGCATGTTTTTTATGGGCACAGCTACAATTTTACTTTTATCACTTCATACCCGTTTGTTTATTTTTCCTCTACACCACAGTAATATACCATCAATTGCCTCATCTTGGAATATTCACGCAAGGAAAGTTATTGACGTTTGTACATGGGGCAAATATACGAAATTTTCACCCCCAGCGGGTTAGGGTGGTCAGAATATACCCGTGGTAGGTATGCCTGTCGTAAGAGGCGACTAAAATAACAGATTCAAGGGGCTGTGTAGCGCAACCCTGCAGGTTGCCAGCGCAACATATAGCTTCTCCAAACCCAATTGTCAACCTCACCTATCCGCGGCGAATCCTGTTTCACTAACAGACGAGGCTCTGGCGACCCTAAGCTCCTTATGGAACTTGGGGTTGTGGAGGGAGGGGATGGCCTGAAGGTTTAATGTGGCCACATAAATCGTTCCCGAGATGGTCGGGCCAGCACCTTAATGGTGTATCCGGCAAAGGACCATCACATCGATAACACTCCTCAAAGCCTTCGGGGAGCAACCTTATCGCTACAACAACAACAACAACATACGAAATTCTCGCCAAAAATTGGCAATCGTCGTGTTTAAATAAGTAAACAAATTTAAGGTTTTCCGGGTTTATATTTGTATCAATATCTCCAAAACCGGATCTCGGGTATTAAAACTTTTTTACCTAAACATACTTCGTTCACATATCTATATGTTTTTAAAGTTTCAAAATAATCGGTAAAAAGGTGTTTGCAGTAAAAAATATTTGGCGGTTATTCGGTTTTATATTTTTCCGATATCTACAAAACCGGGTCTCGTGTATCAAAAAACTTTTACATAGCTAACAGCTGCATATATCTCCATGTTTTGTTAAAGTTTCGATATAACGGTACAGAAGTGTTGAAATAAATGTATATTTAACATTGCGACCTCAATTTATATATATTTTGCTCGATCTTTTGACTATATCTTTTCGAGGCATTATGTAAGACGAGTAACGGCGATGCACTATAGCTCCAATTTACCCCTCAATGTTCCTAACAAAAAGATATGTGCGTGATACCATGTTTAAAAAAAAAATTTTTTTTCTCCAAAAAAACCAAAGTTTGGAGGATTTCCCCATATATCGACGGGTATTTATTTGACTTGGAAAAAGTTTAAAAAAACGTCATTAGATAGATCGTGCTTAAGTGAGAACATACAACGTAATTATCCGAGATCGAAACTAATTTTTTAATCAGAAAAGCTCTGAAATTAAAAAAAAAAAAAGTTTGACAGTTACATCGATATCGATTGAGTAAAAATGGTTTTCAGGCTCTGTACGTTTTAAGATTAAGAGCCTGAAATTTCCAGTTGATTTCGCTAATATTGAAAGATGTACAGATACATATGTATATTAGGGTGGGTCTATTTGTATGGACGAAAGTTAACCGATATCGCGCCATTAATTTTTCGATAGGATTTGGGCTCAGGAAAAAAGTTCCGCTACGCATACCCAAAAAAATAATTTTCAGCCTGCGAAATTTAATTTTTTTGATTCTTTTTCGGCTTTGATTTTTATACCTTTCATGAACATGAAATGGTATATTAACTTTGGTCCGATGTTTGTAACGTTGAGAAATATAGAAGATAGACTCACCATTAAGTATACCGAATTGATCGGGTCGACGAACTGAGTTGATATAGCCATGTCCGTCTGTCCGTCTGTCCGTCTGTTTGTTTGAACGCAAAGTAGTCCCTCAAATTTTGAGATATCTCAATGAAATTTGACACAAGGATGTATTTTTGTATTATATTAGACATTTGTCGGATCCGGTAGGATCGGACCACTATAACATATATCTCCCATACAACCGATCGTTCAGATAAGTCGATTTTGGTCATTCCTGCCGCAATTTAGAAAGTATAAACGTGAAACTCGGTGATATATATTCTAATATATCATAGAAGATATCCTGAAAAAATCACTTTGATCGAAGCTATATATAGTATATATCCCATACAACCGATCGTTGAGATAGAAAGATTTTTGGCAATTTCTCCCTCAATTTCCAATATAAAAACGTTAAACTTGGTGATATTTATTCTAATATATCATAGAAGATTTCCTGAAAAAATCACTTTGATCGGAGCTATATGTATATAGTATATACTTAGGCGGGTCGATTTAAAAATCGCTCATTGCTCTGTGAAAATCGTAATCTAGGGATCAAAATAAGAAACTTTGCCGAAGGAACCATACCTCTAAAACGAATTCTGCACAGCCGAAGACAGTTCCGTCCTTACTTGTTAAGGTTTTTTTCATGACCTACTAAAAAAATTTTATTTGAATGGAAAATTTTCATAATATTTTTTATTTTTTTTTTCAAAAAACTGTTATTGCCAACGTTTTTAGCGGCCATTTTTTGGTCGGACAGGGTATACATATGAAAATATTTTTAGTAGGTCATGAAAAAAACCTTAAAAATCAAAGTCGAAAAAAGTCAAAAAATGAAATTTCGCAGGCAGGAAAAATCGATGGCGCGATATCGGTTAATAAATTGACCCAGTCTTTAATATACATTGGTCTTTATAAATGAAATTACGAATTTTTCAGTCTCACCACTTTTAATGATAATACTAACGGAAAAACGAGCACACATAAATTGTGGTTTCTATTGAGAATGATTAAATTAAATCGTAGACTAAAAAGTCGCGTATAGTACCCAGTGAGAGTTCGTAGGTTCTTTCTGCTTAGATTAATGAGTGTGGCAATCCAGTGTTGTCTGAATTGCTTATAAATAATTGTGTAAGAATGCAAGGCACTAAGGCTACTCCTCGAGGAAAAAAACTACTCGTAGACATTATCTACCGCAAACTTCTATTGCATGGATTTCTGCATAAAAATTGTGGTATAGCATCCCATTGGTATCGATTTCTTGAGGTTCGGCCCATAGATCCCAGCTCCTCTGTCAAATTTTGATCCATTCATGAACCAGACCTCTGGGTCAAGGTCAGTATATGGCTTCTTTATATCCCAAAGAGTTCTGTCGACAATGGACACCTAAAAATTCTGAGCCGGGTCATTGCAGATATTTATTAATAATAACACGTATTTTAATTTTCTCTCGCTAATATCTTGATCACATCGCCAACTATTGAACATTTTTATTATAGACCTTTCTTATTAGATGGCCAATGAATACTTATATTAAGTGCCGCATTATGTCTCCTTAGATCATCGAGAAGTTATAAAAAAACCTTCGATTTGCTAAACCCTTTCAGCTTTGTTCAGGCTATAGTGTGGCTATGTAACGTATATTCTTACGATTCTGCCAAGTTGAATGAAGGAGTTGCTATAGAAAATATTGAATATTTTTGGTATGTTATTAAGGGTGCAAAACCGTCGTTCATAGGTTTAATTGTTGACTATCAAGAAGTCGCTGTGACAAAATAAATCCAGCACCGAATATGGTTGATTACTTTTGCTACAGCGTCGGTAAGTTTAAAATATTCACTCCCTAACACGCATTTGTGTAGCGATGACCTAAGCCCATATCTTTACGAGGGAATCAATTGTGCCGAAGCTAAATTATCTAACGCATAACCTCCAAAGGTTTCATCTATATTTAGTCTTTCCTTTACTCTTTATATTATTTTATTTTATAGACATCCCTATCCACCGATTAATGTGGACTACCGTTATCGTTTTCACGCTCCTCAACATGAGACATATGAAATATCTGGTGTTAATTTTACTACAGAAAAATTAGAAAATTTTAATTGGAATTATATGGATCATTATATATGCACACGTGGTGATAGAGATTATCCACTAATGGAGGTAAAAAAAAATACTTATATTATGTAGATGTCAGAGTATGCAAACAAACCGAAACCATTAGCAAATGTCATGAAGGAATACATAAAATTTTCAAATATTTCATTCTAATGAAATTATATTTGAAAATTTGATGTTTTCTGGAATAAAATTAAACCAGTATTTCTTCTAGTTATTATAAAGCTTAGAGCTCATGATATTCGATTAATCGAATATTCGAATTATTCGAATGCTTTAATGTTGGATATTCCGAATTCGATTAGTTAAAATCGAGTAATCATACATCGCCGATTATTCGAATAATTGACAACGAGCGATTGAAATATACATATGTATAACTAAACTTTAAGCATATTTTTCATTTTAAACCAGTGTTTGTATTTGCTACCCCAGAGCAGCAGGAGCCGTGAAAAATATGCTCTGCTACTGTACCGGCTTTGAATATTAATAGATTATAGAGTCGAGCGATTACATAAGAAGTGGGACCGTATATAGGCTACGTCGTGTTTTAGAGAGCGGAAAATAGCAAAATAATAACTGCGATCGATAAGATTTTTGTAGCTGAGCGATAGGATATGTTGGGTATGGTCTTCCGTAGTTATTTCGGGATCATTTCGATCACTCCTAGAAGGTTAAAGGGACTATCTCGTTGTCATTTCGAGATGTTTTGGGAGCCATATCGGGATGGTGTTAGTGACTGGCGGTCGTGGTTCTTCGCAGCCATTTCGAGGTCAATTTGTAATTTCGGGGCTCTCCCGATATCATTTAGGGATCACTTTGGGGCAGTTTCGGGATGGATTTGGAAGCTTTTTCGATGTAATTTTTAGGGGTACTCCCAGGGTTATTTTCCCTATAATTTTAGGATGGTTTTGAAGACTATTTTGGGGCTGTTCTGGGTCAGTTCGTTATCAATTTGTGGAAATTTCGTGATGATCTTGGAGACTATTTCACCGTACATTCAGGGTCATTTAGCCCCCACATAATACAGCACCTGCTTTGTCAAATGGCTTTGAAATTTTGCCTAAATTACTTATTTCTTCCAACTTGCAGGCTTCTTTCGTCACAGGGTATATGAGATTGTAATTATGTTCTCTCTGACAAAACATTGATACCTTAATACTGCATACATGACTGATGCACTGCAGTGTCCGACGTATATTGCCACTATTTTCGTTAATATTTAATAAATTTAATAGCAGGTCAGAACTATTTCTAGAAAGATTTAGGGATTGGTGGAACTGAACGTTTTCGAAATAGTTCAAAGGTTGTTAGAAATAATATCGAAATAAAAATCAAAAATAATGCCAAACATGTCTGGTATTTAAACGCCCTTAGTATGTAATGCTAACCGTCTGAATTTAAATTAAATCCAATGTGCTATGAACAGAGTGATCCAAAATGGCATTTTAATACTTTGCTAAGGTATTCCTGGATCCAAGATTTATAAAAATATGAGATAAATTTTTTTAAGTTTCATGGAACTGTTTATACAAATCGTTGATCAAAGCTCTCATGTCAGCTGATTGTCACATCATCTCGAGCGTACTTTTCATCATAGAAAGATAAGGTATGACGCGTTGGAAAAGCATGAACGTCTCATTTATTATTAAAGCTAAAGATATTTGAGATGTCCACAAATAAAAATAATAAAAAATAAATGTAGGGCGCGATAACCTCCGAAGAGATTTTAGGCCGAGTTCCTCTTCCAATTTGCGTCGTGCTCCTTTTTAGTTTTTCCTAAAAATTGGCGGTACGGGACCTACTTGTTTAATGCCGACTCCGAACGGCATCTGCAAGGCAGATGAGCTTTCACTGAGAAGCTTTTCATGGCAGAAATACACTCGGAGTGCTTGCCAAACACAGCCGAGGGGCGACCCCATCTTAGAAAAATTTTCTTCTAATTTAAAGACTTGTCTCCAAAATTTTGATGTTGCTTTGCCCGGGCCGTGAACCCAGGATCATAGGCGTGGTAAACGGAGCACGCTACCATCACACCACGGCGGCCGCCACAAATAGGTTCCCAAAAATTGTAAAAAATTTCGATATTTGACCATTTTTTGACTTTCTTATCAAAATATTGATTTGAAAGTTTTGTATGCTTACTGATGTTTTTCTTACCGGAATCGGAATAGGGACACCGTTTTTGAGATATACCATTGCAAGATTCCAAAATCTACAAATCGTTCAAATTAACAAAGACTCAATAAAGATGAAATATTTGGTACATACTCGGCGTATACGTAACTTTTTGGGATTAACACATTCGAAATCGTTGAAGTTCGACTATTCGAATAATCTACTTAAATCAACTATTCGAATAGGGAAATTCCATTAATTAACGTACAAAAATCTAAAATCGAATCGCTTAATCGGATTATTCGAATATTTCAAAGAGACCTAATAAAGATTTAATGCGTTTTATAAGACTTCCCGAGGAAAGTGTGAAATCGCACCGAGACGCGTAGAAAAAAGAACGAAGTACGTTCGGTTTTTGTCTTTTTAAAAACGGCCCAGAAGCTAAAACAAAATACATACTATTTCCTTTCGTTTACTTGCATACTCTGATAAATATCATGAAATACCAATTTTTTTTTAATTTCCACCCCATCTTTAATGATTGGAATATTTTATCTAGAGCCTTAAGTATTGGCGCTATAGAATGTATTTGCTGCCTATCGATAATTTAGCAATGAAAAAAATCATTGAATGTGGTGTACAACGCTGTGATATATATACTGAATCGGTTGTGGAGAATACCAAAAAACAAGTCGAAGATTTTTTACGTCTAATGGAAGTCCATATAAATAAAGTGAAACGTCAACGTGTACATGTAAGCTTGTATCGGTTATATCAAAATTTAAGTTTATTTTTATTTATTAAGATATTTAGTATCTTTAACTTTTGTTGCTTTCCCTGCTTTCGACTTATTCTTATCAATTTTATGACATACATATATATATATATATATATATCTTATGCTGTATATTCCGAATATTCCCAATATGTTACACTTTAGTTGCTTTTACTTAAAATATATATTTTTTGTTGCTTTAATATTGCCCCTTTTCCTTATTTTACCTTTTTTTCTCATATTTTGTATCATAATTAAATTTAACATGAATATCGTTAGACTCTAGCAGAATTATTGTTTATGACAAATGGAAAATAAAATACCTACTTAAAAAACTTGTAAAATAAAACTACACGTGATATTTTGTCAAGAGTTGTCATTGATTAAGAGCCGTATGCAGTTCTGAAGAAAACCAAAAAGTCCATACAAAGTGACACTCAAAAAATGCTTAAGAAAAATTTCGTTTGTCAAATTTTTATATGCAGTACACTATGGTGGAATCACCAGGTCAAGTAAATAAACAAAGACAGAAGATGTACGCTATCTGAAACTGCAGGGATGTATTTTCAACGGTGAGAAGAGGGTAACATTTTTACCCGCTTTGAAAAAATAGGAGCAGAAAAATTAATACCTTGCTACGAAGGCCATTACAGAAACTGTTTTTGTCAGCGTATCAGTGTCACCTAACGCCAGTACAAAAAGAGATATAGAGGACCAGTGCGAGTGTGGCATCGAATAAAATGAAAGTAAAATTCAATAATGCGTCTAAAGTAAACTTATCTCAACTTCAACTGAAGTTGAAGCTTTCATCGAAAAACCGGACATAAAAGGGAGAGGTTTTATCCATTATTTAGTTGAACTATAGTAACTTTGCGCAATTAAATGGGTTTCGGGTTCGGTGAAAAGTTTTACAGTCCCACTTCGAAGTGACCATAATACTTATAAATGTGTTTCCATCCCTAAAAATGCATTGATATTGCCATCTGCTCTGTTGATTTGTCGTTGAGAGTCGGAACTAAAACATATGCCCTTCTAATATATATTATACAAACTTGATCAGAAGATCCCCCAAAAACTCCTGACAGCTGAATTCAAGATGTATTACTAATGTTATCAAGTTATTAATTACTAAAATACGCCAGGGGATATACTAGCCCCGCGGCAGTCGGCCTAGAACCAGAAGATGCTGATCCGATCGAGCCGGATTCATATTGTAACGAATTTACTTGCAAATCCTCTTATTTGCAACCTTCTGCTAAGTTCGAATCACTAAACTGTTGAATAAATTACTCCAATATTTAATAATGCAAAATGGCCTTTATTAAAGTACTTCACAATAAATAACTCTACTATTGCCCGATAGATTGCGTGCTTAATCAAAACTGATTGTAGCGCCTCTACCGTTGAGGCCTTTTATACTCTTTGATTTCTTCGTTGCATCTTCTAGGCGCTTCTGTTCTAGAATCTACTAGTTGGTTATCTGTTATAATTATAACTACAGATGTAAGTGTATAGCTCTGAAATGCGCGTGTGTTTGTGAGCGACACTTCCACAATTATAATTGCATATTTCAGATAAGATATCTGCATGTGTTTGTACGTTGCTTCTCTGGTGCGTGTACGTACATATGTGTAGGCATAATGATTGAATTATTGATGTGCATTCACGTCATTGCTTAGCATCGGTTTAGAGATGGCAGTACCCCTTAGTGTTGCTAATATTCGTAATAATATGTTCTATATTACAATCCATAACTGTAACATTACTCTTATCTTAGTGGTCTAAGTTTTAGGGCAAAACAACAACAGTGAGTTACAATTTTTATTTTTTGTAACTATATTTAGAAATCCATTGTTTTAGCGAAGTTTTTATATAAATAAGGTGTAATACGACAGTTTTGGTGTTCTTGATGCAGGAATGGCAAAAACATTTCTCGAAAGTGTTCCGTAGCGCTGCACAGGCGAAAATCCCTAGTTGGATTTGACGTGAATACAAATAGTGTGTTTTAACAAAGACCTGTTTCAATTTATATATAATGGAAACATCAACAATGTGTACCTAATAGTTAAGCACGGCCTTACTTATGAAAGCCATCACGAAAGATACTCAAATGATGAATATTTTTAATTAAATCCAGTAAAGGTTCATCGATATTCACCTACTAGTTTATGTGAAAAAAGTACTAAAACTAGCACATTTTACTCCTGAAAAATGCGAAAAAACAACGCTTTTTCGGGGACAACATTGGTGAAAACTTTTCAGATAGCCGAACGACAGAACAAAGAAGAATTTAGAGCGAGACAATTGACGGCTTACTTCACCTGGTTATTCCACCATGCAGTACACTTAAGAAACTCTTAAGAAATGTTTACTATTATTTTCTAAAGACTTTTAGGAACAAATTCGCCCAGCAACTCTGGTTTTGCCAAGAAATAATTGATTGTGGATTGTTTCTTAAGGAAAAAGGCAACCAAACAATCAAAGTTAAACATTTATTAAAATCAATTGAAATTCAATATCCTTTGTGTATTGTGCGTGAATCACCATGCGCGTCAAGCGTCAAATTTCTTGGCTGCTCCTGTTTCTATATAAAAGAAATAAATGTAAACATTTCTTAAGCGTTTACTTAAGAGCTGCATAGCGCCCTGTATATGACAGACTCTCTGCCTAGCATTGTATATATGTTTGTACCCTTCTCTTTCTAAAAAACTGCCGTTGACATTGAACGAAATGTCAAAATAACCTGGTTTGTTGTCATTGCCGTCGACGCATGAATGCATAAGTTACCGCTGCTGCCGTGATGGTAAATTTCTTTTAACCCATTTTGTTTAAAAATGTATAGAGCTTTATATGGGACCTATCGAAATTTTACGAAAGTCGTAGAGTGGGGTGGTATCCAGAACTCGTAGTTATATCCACATTAAGAATCCAAGCATGGAAGTGAAGTTTTTCTACCCGTTCAAAAGTTATCCGCGAACAGTACTACACACATTAGGTACTACACCGCATCTAATACACTATTTTGTACATGAGAAGAACATTGAGAGTTCTGCTTAAATTAATAAGTTTGGCGGTTACTCTCGTTGCTGGGATTATAAACAATTTTGCCTACCTTTGCCCACGGCATTCAATACTATATTGTTTGAACTGCTTTGTTTTCCAGTTACTTATGGTTTTCCAAGTGTGTGCCTCTGTGAGTCCACAGAAAGGCTCTGGGGCTACTTGGCTAGGTAGTCTGTCTGTTCATTACCTTCATGTCCCTGATTCCTGGGAACCAAAGCTAACATCCATTTTGGCTCCCAGATCATTTAGGACTCCAATGCATTCATTCACTCAATTGTGAGTTTTGTCCACAATAGATACCTCAAAAGTCTTAGTGCAGCAAGTGGTACCTCTTTCTTTATTAGATTATGGAAGGGAGGTATTCCCAATAAGGCACTAAGTGCATCAGTAGGGGACGCTCTCATCAAACCCGTTATGCCAATATAAACAAGTCGATGTATTTAGCTTAATTTGTTTCTTGCTGTTTTTTGCGTGGTCTATGGTCACCAAACTAGGGAAGCATTGGCTTCTGAGTATTATTAAATGTCCAGTATACCATTTTACGAGATAGTCCCCGTGTTTTGCCATTTAGTCGAGTATAGGCGAAGAGCGCTCTTGTTGCTTTGTTTGAGTTAACATCTAGATGAGCATTCCACGCGAGGGTTCTGTCCAGTGTAACCCCTAGGTATTGTACTCCCATTGAAAATCAGAATGGTTCTGGATAGGGATAGTTTTCTTCTCTGGGTAAAAGCCACTAGGACAATTTTGTTAGGATTGATAGACATGTTTTGTTGCATGCGATTGGACACTGTAACTTCATGCAATCCTTTGATGAAGATCACTTTTCCGCATTTCCGTGTTTATCAAATCCGTAGGATTTCAGTAACTAAAGGAAAAAGTACACCCCCTGCTATTGACTCAGTTATCCCTTCCAGCTCAATACTGATTTTTCTTCTCTTTAGTTACCATGGATAGCAACCGGCATAGCTTGTTCGATAGCTTGATATGTTTGTCGTGTTACCGAAAACCTCTAAGATGTCAACAAAATCGCAGAAATCTAAATTTTTAGACTCCAAAACCTTTTAATTTTTTCCGTGGGGATATGAGTAGCCGTCTCCGTACTTTTCCTAACTGATAGGTAAATTTAGTCCTACGCAGAAAGAGTTTGCTTAGGTTCACCTCCCTAATATGCTCATTCAATATTTTCTCCATACCATTTGGTAGAAACGAACTAAGGTTATGTGGCAGTCCTAACAAATCCAATTTTTAAACTAAAACAACTAATTTCGGGATGTTAATTAAAAAAAATATTGTTAAATATTTGTCATTTTTGCTGAAATATACACTTGGGTATAAAAAAATGGTAGCAAAAATAATGTGTTTTTTCTTCTTTGTTTAAATTATTAAAAGAAAACTAAATAAACTGTATATCAAAATGTGCAAAAGCAAAAAAGGGCACGTTCTGCAACAATTACTTAAAAACGTTTTCGAAAAATAAGAAAATTCGAAATTTTTTCGAAAACATCCGCAAAATTTACCAAATCTTTTGCAAGAATTTAAGAACATTTTTTTTTTAATTATGCAGTTTAGCATTCCAATTATTTTGCATTCAACAAAGTAAAGTTTTAAATCCTCTGAAAATTCGCAATGTCTTTTAATTTTTTCCGACACGTTTGAATTCAGGTTTATTTCCATATACGAAAATAAAATTCGATTCACTTTGTATGGAAGAAATCTTAAAAAACACACTTCATAAAAAAATGTCTTAATATTTCCCAATTTTCAAAAATTAAAAAAAAAAATTCGTAATTTTAAATTTTTAGAAAACATTTGCGAAATTGGTTTATATGGTTTGGGATAAACAATTTATTAAAGTTTGTTATTTATTTAAAATCAGCGAAAAAACAAAATAACGATAAAATTTGCAAATAATTTTACTGCTATTTCTTTACTCACATGTGTACATACTTATCTTTTTACTTGTTATTTATATTATCTTTAATATACAACATACATATATACATAGAAAAATACATATATGTTAATTAAGAATCGTACTATGTATGTATATTGTATTCTCACAATTTTACAAAATAGTTATTAAAATTTTTTGACTAAATACAAGCATATCCAAATACTACTTACTTACTTACTTACATACCCAACAATTTTCAATTTTTTCCAAATTATTGTTGCTTACGGCTTATGTATCGAGTTGGAATCATTTACAGGATAGCCCCACCGCACAAAGTCATTTATCACGACGGCGTCACAGTACGAGTATTATTTCCAGACCTCAACCCAATCAGGTTCTTTACTTAAATCTTTACATACAATCTTACATATGTACATACATGCATACTTAATACATACATACATGCATTACTTCAATTTTAAATTTGTACCTGCTACTACTATTTCATATACTATAAGTGAATCGTTATGGCGACATTGCTTTTGTTTTTGTCAATTTGAACTGCTTTAAAAAAAAAAGGAAAACTCCATGAGCATCATCTTTAGCAGTAAACTTAATAACCTGCATATGCAATAATAATTTTAAATTTTTTTAGTAATGAATTGTACATTTTGTCAACATTAAAAAAGTAGTAAAAATCATGTTCTTGTTTTTTATATGTTGCATAATTTTGCACTTTTGTAATTAATAAAATTGCTCATGTTACAGTTTAAAAAAACGTAAAACCCAGTAACGTTTATAACATTCAAAACCTAAATTTAAAAAAAAAAATAAAAAATTTTTAAAATACACTACTGGAAACATTTACGGGTAAAAACCAAAATTTAAAGTGAACTCTCAGGTTGATTTATTTTAGTTTTGATTGCTTAAAATCTTTGACAATTTTCCCTAAAGATTTTCACAGAATGTGTTTCACAAATACTAAAATGTATTTTAAACTATTTTTGAGACAGACAAAAATGTATGCAACTGCAACTGTATTTTTTGTGACCCTTTTCCCAAATATTTCTGCACTGAATTTCATTTCGTTTGTCCGATTGGAAAAATCGCGTTATCTCGGCTGCCGATTCGAAAAACGCACTATTTCAAAATAGTTTTAAAGTACGCTCTCTCTCTGTTTTTTTATTTAAAAAACGTCTTAACTCAAATTTTAGCTAAAATTTTGTTTCTTTCAGCTACACCCTATCTCAGAATATGTTTCAAAAGCTCCTCCTCCACTGTACTCAAACGGGTGTTTTCGAAAATTTTTAAACTTTTAAATACAAGTTTTTTAACTTAGATAAAAACTTGTTGTCCATAATGCGAAACTTTCACTTTTATTAATTTGCCAAACAAAAAATGTAAACATTGTGGATAAAACAAGTGTGATCTGTCAACTGCCTGACAGGATGTTCAAGATGTCTACTTTTCAGCGTTTTGGCAGCGTTTTGACAGGATATTCAATATGGCGGCATATTGGGCCGGCTATCTAGTGTTGCCAAACCAAAGATAAGAAATTAACAAATTATCTGGCTCAAATCGTTGGTGTTGTATTTACAGGCAAAATTATTTATCTGGTTCAGGATCTTTCCAACCGAATGATGCCTATTGGTTTTTTATTATCTAGCTAATTTGTAGATACGAAAAGAAAAATATGCGCTAACGTATTTTGTGTCTTATTTATTTGTTAAATTGCAGTTTTTAACTGTTTAATGTTATAAAAATAGCAACGAGTGCGAAAAATACATTCACTTGCAAAGTGTGACAGCACCCTTAGCCAAAACAAATGCCGAATTCTTCTTATTCTTTGCTTGCAACAAAAGTTGGAAGTTGGTTACTTTTTCATGTCAAATGGCGCGAGATTGTATTGAACGCATCTATATGAAAGAGTTGATTGTGACCCGGCCATTAAAAAACTGCAAAATCAGTCTAACCCTTCTAAACTGGCAAACTGTGTTGAACTTTTACTGTATAACCGGGCCTTAGCTTTTTCAAAATCTAAACAAATAATGTTTAAGGTTTTCTAAAACAAAATTGTTTACCTTTTATCATTTTAAACAAAAATTTATGAATATAATAAAGTCATATCACATTTGTAATGAAATAAAAAAAATTATAGCTTTTCGCAGGTTTTTTACAACAAACAACTTTTATATTTAATACATTTTTTTGCAAAAAATTTATTTGAAAACTGTTTTCAAATAAAGCTTGTATGCTTACAACTTTAAAAACTCCTTTTTTTTTAATTCTTTAAACCAAAAGTTTAGATAAACACAAATGTTCAGATTGTATAAGAGTTGTTATTATATGAATTTTATATTTTTTTTTGTTGAAAATTTCTTATAGTTAAATATTTTTTTCTAATACATATATACAAAAAATTAGAAGTTTTTTGGATTTATGAAATGAAAACATTAATTAAAAAAACATTAGTGAAAATTATAAATAAACATGAAAAATTGAAAAAAAAGTATTTGGAATTTAAAAAACTTAAAACTATTTCATAATACTTACATAGCTTAATTCGCCAAAGCCACAACCAACAAATTTTAAATTTAAGAAGCAAAAACATTTTTTTTCACATTCACTACATGCAGAATTGGTTTCTAAAAGTGGCGTAACTTCCTTGTTATTGGTTCGAACACTTTCAAGTTTTAGCAAAATCTGTGAAAAATGCAGTTTCGAAAACTCAATTTTTCCAGCTTAGATATATATACCAAAAATGTGAAGTTTTTTGGTTTTATGAAATGAAAACATTAATTAAAAAAAAACATAATTAGTGGAAATTATAAATAAACATGAAAAATTGAAAAAATAAGTATTTGGAATTTAAAAAACTTAAAACTATTTCATAATACTTACATGGCTTAATTCGCCGAAGCCTCAACCAACAAATTTTAAATTTAACAAAAGAATCAAAAACATTTTTTTCACATTCACTACATGCAGAATTGGTTTTTAAAAGTGGCGTAACTTCCTTGTTATTGGTTCGAACACTTTCAAGTTTTACCAAAACCTGTGAAAAATGCAGTTTCGAAACATTTGTTGGTGCCTTTGTGAACTAAGCTATGAACGGTATGTACATTCTAAAAATTTATTTGTTAATAAATTAAAAAATTAAAAATTAATTTTGATATTTTTTTTTGGAAAATCAGATTTTATATTTTTTTATTAAAACCTATTTTGAATTATTTTTAGAATGTTTTTGTTTTAAACAAAAAAAATTTTAAATCTCAAACCAAAATTTTCACAAAAGTTGCAAAAATGTTGTCCTTTAATTGTTTCCGGCAGTGTATTTAATGCTATGGCTCATCTAAAAAATTATTTTTTTTTATAAAGTTTATTTTTTTTTTCATTTAAAGTATGTACGCAATAATAATCATAACTTTTTTTTAAATCTACGCATTCGTAAATCTGAAGGGGCTGGTGAATTCGCCGTTTCGTGAACGTGTTGGCAGCAATCGTCTACCGGATAAACGACCCAGGTTCTTATTCTGTCTTATTTTCTTCTTAAAAAAAATGTTGTTATTGTTTAATTCACGTGATAACAATTAAATAATCACATATGTAGTGGTGTCGAAGCACTAGAACATTTAACGCATTTACAATATCACATGTTTTTTTTTTAATTTGAATGCTTTGTAACTTCTGAGTACTGTACATACATAAATAGGTGCGTTGGACATTTTTTTAGTCAGCTTGTCTTTCTTCTAGCTTCCGTTCTAATTTAGGTTCAGCTGTAAGGTGTTTGCTTATACATACATACATACATACTTATATTATTTTGTACTGAATTCAGTTGTCAATCTCACTGCTATATATGTACGTATGTATATTTGCCTAAGTGATTAAAAAAAAAAAAACATTTCATTTATTCAAAAGAGCTCGAAGCATAAGCTATATAATTGAAGAACATTTTTTTTTCACCCAAATGGGACTCTGCAGCCAGTTTCGAATAAATTGTGTTTTCTTTTAATCATCTTAAGATTGTATAAAATTGTCTCTCAATCGAGGAAGCGTAGTAAATGTAGAAAATATTCCAAATATACAGCACTTGGAGAACGCACCACTTACAAAAGTAATCAATATTAAATGCTTAACGTTAGTAGCTAACACACAACGGATCTAATTACTAGATACGTAGATCAGTGGGTGAACGAAGGCTTCATGCTCCCGGCCATACACTTCAGTGCACGATCGTTCGAACCAAATAGCTTGTGATCGGGTGTACAATCATAAGGCTTTACCTTGCTAAGATACAAGGCCTATCTAAAACCTTTTTTATATATTTTGGATAATGGCATCTGGGGTCACGTCAACTCCACCGTGAGTTCCATTACCATTCAAAGCAAAGCATAAGTAATTCGCTGCATCGTGTTCTAATCCTTTGGCTAATCAAATACAATTCTCCAATTAAGGGTTGTGATTACAACCTTTTCGTCACATCGAATCAAAATGTGCGTTCTCGTCTACGACATGATCAGTCCAATTCTAAATATTCCCTCAGAATTTTGTTCTCGCGGATTTTTTTATTCCCGCGGAAAAATTCCTCCAATTATTTTCTCCTAGGGAGAACAATACTTGGGGAATAGGAATTTCGAATTTTCGAAGTCAGCTGTTTTGTCAATTGAAATTTCGTTGCGCATTTCTTATTTTGTTTAAAAAATTGAAAAGTTTAATTATTGTTGCGAATTTGTTTGAAATTAAGAAATACAATATAAACAATGCACAGTATTGCATTTCATATTGTATTCAACTGAAATGAGTAATGAATTGGTGCCACAGCAACATCAACAGAGGAGCATAAGACGAAGAAGACGGCGGGATAGCACAAATCCGCTCGAGTTGCCTGCTTCCATTCAGCATAGCAATTTTCTGGGGGCCAAGTCGAGTTGAATTTGTCTTTCGTCATATGTTAAAATCTATTTAAGCCTTATTAAAAAATTCTTGGGCAATTTCTGGATGGCTGCATCAAATATACCAAGAGCTATTCCGTTGCTTATGATATACTTTTCGACTTAAAATAAATAATGCTGTGGTAGAATGTACATATTTTAGCAGAAATTTGTACAAAGAAGTGTTCCTTTTTAAAAGAACCAATTTCCTTTAACTATTTTGATGCATTCTCTTTAATTTAACAAGTGAAAAAACTCCTAAGAAATGGCAGAGAAATCTCCCTCTCATTCACTTTCATAACACCTACTTTTCTTCCATAATCGGTTTCCGCTTTTTCGAACATTGTTCAGAATAGGAGGAAAGGGAGAAGTGAAAAACTCACAAGAAATTTTTATTTAGAATTGGGCTGAATGTCTCAGCTACCAATCACATTTACCCAAAATCCGATGTAACCGTTCAGCATAGCCTACGGCAGTTTCAAACATTTAATATAGAAAATGTAGAAACCGTAGAAAGTTTTCACAAATTTATTTTGTTGTTGCGTGTAGGAAACTTTTGTTCACAGTAAAATGGAAAACTTTCTACGTTTTCTATGATTTCTAGACAGAGAGAATATCCCATATGTACATACATACCTACATTTATAATTATCTATCTTTATTTTTCCTTACTTTAGTTTTATTTTATCATTTTATGTGTAAATACCATAAATGTACATACGTAAATACATTTCTATAGGTATATCACTATGGCCGCTTAACTTTCATTTGTTTAATTTTATACGTACTATTAACTTTTTTTACATTTTTAATTGTTTTTATTTTTAATCTTTTATTTTATTTCTTCGCAGCATAACTACGAGTATGCAGATTTTCTTTATTCAAACATATTAATATACATAAAGAAATTTTTTAAATTTAATCTTTATTTTTTTATAATATAATATCGAAGAGTTTTTATTTATTAAGAGCCATCACTCGATACTTTGGCGAATAAAAAGCAACAAATTCATGCCGAATGCTTTCTCAGGGAAGTTTTTGTTAACTGCATTCTATATATTTATATGGTGTAGTCACTTTGCGTAATCGCAATTTTTGGAAAGAGAATTAATTAATTAATTGAATGCAATCATCAAAATACACACAAATACGCCACGAAAATGTGTAGAAGGCATTTTTAAAAATTTATCTGCAAAGAGAATAAATATAATAAGAGACGTCACTCGTTACTTGTAGCTATTTGCCAAATGTTTTCTTCGAGGTAGTCGCTGTTTTTTTTTTTTTTTGGGCGAGATGTGCATAAACTGTCTTCTATACATTTTTGTGGGGTATTTGTGTTTATTTTTCTGACTGTATTTAATTAACTAATTAATTCTCTTTCCAAAAATCGCAGTTGCACAAGGTGCCTACACGGCATGGATAAATGGAGACAATTAAAAATGTCCCTCTTAGAACCCAACAAACATTTAGGTTAGAAAACGATTAGAAGACGAATCGAATTCTAATGTATTTCTCTAAGGTAGAAGGTTAGAGGACGATTTGCGAAACTATCGCGAATTATAGCATTCTCGACAAAAAGGGGACTTCGTTCTCGATATCGAGAAAAGGGCTAGAATTCTAGTCGAATTCTAACGTCAATTGCTAATGGGTTTCTAATGAGAATTTTGAAGTGATGCGCTATTATATTCAGTTATTTAAAATCAGCAAAATTTTAATTGCTTCATTATATTAAATACTTTTATTTGGTTATGAGCTTATAAATTATAATAAAATAAAAACAAGTAAGGAAGGCTAAGTTCGGGTGTAACCGAACATAACATACTCAGTTGAGAGCTATGGAGACAAAATAACGAAAATCAATCTGGGGTAACCCTGGAATGTGGTTGTATAACATGTGTATCAAATGAAAGGTATTAAAGAGTATTTTAAGAGAGAGTAGGCCATAGTTCTATGGATGAACGCCATTTAGGGATATCGCCATAAAGGTGGACCAGGGCTGACTCTAGAATTTGTTTGTACGATATGGGTATCAAATGAAAGGTGTTACTGAGCATTTTAAGAGGGAGTGGGCCTTAGGTCTATCGGTGGACGCCTTTTCGAGATGTCCCCATTAAGGTGGACCAGGGGTGATTCTATAATGTGTTTGTACGATATGGGTATCAAATGAAAGGTGGTAATGAGTATTTTAAAAGGGAATGGGCTTTAGTTCTATAGGTGAACGCCTTTTCGAGAAATCGCCATAAAGGTGGACCAGGGGTGACTCTAGAATATGTTTGTACGATATGGGTATCAAATGAAAGCTGTTAATGAGTATTTTGAAAAGGAGTGATCCTTAGTTCCATAGGTGGACGCCGTTTCGAGATATCGCCATAAAGGTGGACCAGGGGTGTCTCTAGAATGTGTTTGTACGATATGGGAATCAAATGAAAGGTGTTACTGAGCATTTTAAGAGAGAGTGGGCATTAGGTCTATAGGTGGACGCCTTTTCGAGATATCGGCATTAGGGTGGGCCAGGGGTGACTCTAGAATGCTTGTACGGTATGGGTATCAAACGAAAGGTGTTACTGAGCATTTTAAGAGGGAGTGGGCATGAGGTCTATAGGTGGACGCCTTTTCGAGATATCGTCATTAGGGTGGGCCAGGGGTGACTCTAGAATGTGTTTGTACGATATGTGCATCAAACGAAAGGTGTTACTGAGCATTTTAAGAGGGAGTGGGCATTACGTCTATAGGTGGACGCCCTTTCGAGATATCGCCATTAGGGTGGGCCAGGGGTGACTCTAGAATGTTTGGACGATATGGGTATCAAACGAAAGGTGTTACTGAGCATTTTAAGAGGGAGTGGGCATTAGGTTTATAGGTGGACGCCTTTTCGAGATATCGCCATTAGGGTGGGCCAGGGGTGACTCTAGAATGTGTTTGTACGATATGGGTATCAAATGAAAGGTGGTAAGGAGTATTTTAAAAGGGAGTAATCCTTAGTTCTATAGGTGGACGCCTTTTCGAGATATCGCCATAAAGGTGGACCAAGGGTGACTCTAGAATGTTTGTACGATATGGGTATCAAACGAAAGGTGTTACTGAGCATTTTAAGAGAGAGTGGGCATTAGGTCTATAGGTGGACGCCTTTTCGAGATATCGCCATTAGGGTGGGCCAGGGTGACTCTAGAATGTGTTTGTACGATATGGGTATCAAATGAAAGGTGGTATTGAGTATTTTAAAAGGGAGTAATCCTTAGTTCTATAGGTGGACGCCTTTTCGAGATATCGCCATAAAGGTGGACCAAGGGTGACTCTAGAATGTTTGTACGGTATGGGTATCAAACGAAAGGTGTTACTGAGCATTTTAAGAGGGAGTTGGCATTAGGTCTATAGGTGGACGCCTTTTCGAGATATCGCCATTAGGGTGGGCCAGGGTGACTCTAGAATGTGTTTGTACGATATGGGTATCAAATGAAAGGTGGTAATGAGTATTTTAAAAGGGAGTAATCCTTAGTTCTATAGGTGGACGCCTTCTCGAGATATCGCCATTAGGGTGGGCCAGGTGTGACTCAAGAATGTTTGTACGATATGGGTATCAAACGAAAGGTGTTACTGAGCATTTTAAGAGGGAGTGGGCATTAGGTCTATAGGTGGACGCCTTTTCGAGATATCGCCATTAGGGTGGGACAGGGGTGACTCTAGAATGTTTGTACGATATGGGTATCAAACGAAAGGTGTTACTGAGCATTTTAAGAGGGAGTGGACATTAGGTCTATAGGTGGACGCCTTTTCGAGATATCGCCATTAGGGTGGGCCAGGGGTGACTCTAGAATGTTTGTACGATATGGGTATCAAACGAAAGGTGTTACTGAGCATTTTAAGAGGGAGTGGACATTAGGTCTATAGGTGGACACCTTTTCCAGATATCGCCATTAGGGTGGGCCAGGTGTGACTCTAGAATGTTTGTACGATATGGGTATCAAACGAAAGGTGTTACTGAGCATTTTAAGAGGGAGTGGACATTAGGTCTATAGGTGGACGCCTTTTCGAGATATCGCCATTAGGGTGGGCCAGGTGTGACTCTAGAATGTTTGTACGATATGGGTATCAAACGAAAGGTGTTACTGAGCATTTTAAGAGGGAGTGGGCATTAGGTCTATAGGTGGACGCCTTTTCGAGATATCGCCATTAGGGTGGGCCAGGGGTGACTCTAGAATGTTTGTACGATATGGGTATCAAACGAAAGGTGTTACTGAGCATTTTAAGAGGGAGTGGGCACTAGGTCTATAGGTGGACGCCGTTTCGAGATATCGCCATAAGGGTGGGCCAGGGGTGACTCTAGAATGTTTGTACGATATGGGTATCAAACGAAAGGTGTTACTGAGCATTTTAAGAGGGAGTGGGCATTAGGTCTATAGGTGGACGCCTTTTCGAGATATCGCCATTAGGGTGGGACAGGGGTGACTCTGGTATGTTTTTGTACGATATGGATATCAAATTAAAGGTATTAATGAAGATTTTAAAAGCGAGTGGCCCTTAGATGTATATGTGAAGGCGTTCTCGCGATATCGACCAAAATGTGGACCAGGTGATCCAGAAAATCATCTGTCGGGTACTGCTAATTTATTTATATATGCAATACCACTAACAGTATTCCTGCCTAGATTCCAAGGGCTGTTGATTTCGCCTTGTAGAACATTTTCATTTTCTTCTACTTAATATGGTAGGTGTCACACCCATTTTACAAAGTTTTTTCCAAAGTTATATTTTGCGTCAATAAACCAATCCAGTTACCATGTTTCATCCCTTTTTTCGTATTTGGTTTAGAATTATGGCATTTTTTTCATTTTTCGTAATTTTCGATATCGATAAAGTGGGCGTGGTTATGGTCAGATTTCGCCCATTTTTTATACCAAGAAAAAGTGAGTTCAGGTAAGTACGGGGGCTAAGTTTAGTAAAGATATATCGGATTTTGCTGAAGTTATTGTGTTAACGGCCGAGCGGAAGGACAGACAGTGGACTGTGTATAAAAACTGGGCGTGGCTTCCACCGATTTCGCCCATTTTCACAGAGAACAGTCACCGTCATAGAATCTATGCTCCTACCAAATTTGAGAAGGATTGGTAAATTTTTGTTCGATTTATGGCAATAAAAGTATTCTAGACAAACTAAATGAAAATGGGCGGAGCCACGCCCATTTTGAAATTTTCTTTTATTTTTGTATTTTGTTGCATCATATCATTACTGGAGTTGAATTTTGACTTAATTTACTTATATACAGTAAAGATATTAAATTTTTTGTTAAAATTTGAATTAAAAAAAATTTTTTTTTAAAAAGTGGGCGTGTTCTTCATCCAATTTTGCTAATTTTTATTTAGCACATATAGAGTAATAGTAGTAACGTTCCTGCCAAATTTCATCATGATATCTTCAACGACTGCCAAATTACAGCTTGCAAAACTTTTAAATTACCTTCTTGTAAAAGTGGGCGGTGCCACGCCCATTGTCCAAAATCTTACTAATTTTATATTCTGCGTCATAACGTCAACCGATCCACCAAGTTTCGTCGCTTTATCTGTCTTTTGTAATGAATTATCGCACTTTTTCGGTTTATCGAAATTTTCGATATCGAAAAAGTGGGCGTGGTTATAGTCCGATATCGTTCATTTTAAATAGCGATCTGAGATGAGTGGTCAGGAACCTACATACCAAATTTCATCAAGATACCTCAAAATTTACTCAAGTTATCGTGTTAACGGACGGACGGACGGACGGACGGACGGACGGACGGACGGACGGACGGACGGACGGACGGACATGGCTCAATCAAATTTTTTTTCGATCCTGATGATTTTGATATATGGAAGTCTATATCTATCTCGATTCCTTTATATATGTACAACCAACCGTTATCCAATCAAACTTAATATACTCTGTGAGCTCTGCTCAACTGAGTATAATAATTCAAAACCCTATCATATGTTTCACAGTTTTCACTACTAGTTATTGTGTTGAAATATTCGCTTCCACTTATTTCCTCAGGATTGAGCTCGGCATTGGTTTGAGGTACGGATGAGGAAGCGCTTTCTTCATGCCATTCAAATAGCACTTCAGTAATCTGCTTGCTTTCCCTTTTTAAAAATTTTTTTTATTCATTTTCACTTACTAGTATTTATTATTATAAATAAAATAAATTTATTTCGCAGCTTATAATATTTCCACACAACTTTTCACTATTTTTATTTTGTTTGTATAGCACTAAGGATGACTGATCATGTCGTGCAAATAATCGATAACTGTGACAATAATCATATCATCGCATTTCTAGTGTTATTCGAATCGTTTCACAGTCGAATTCTAACCTAGTTCTCTAACCTAGTTTTCGATTCGAAATGCTTTAGAGAACTACATTAGAATTCTAATATAAAACTACAGCATTTCTCCAACGTTAGAAATTGTGTTTGCTCGGAAAACAGTAGCATACATTTTTTTAATTTCCAGTGAGTTACTCGCCACTCGTAGCAGACTGGTGGCTCTTATTATATTTATCCTCTTTGGTATCTGACAAAAAACAACCAGCGACTACCTTGAGAAAACATCGAGTAATTTACCAAAGTATCGAGTGACGGCTCTTAATAAATAAAAACTCTTTGATAATATGATCTTCACATTTTAATTTGGTTTTCGGTTTTCAGCATGTTACTACATCTAGAATTAATGAAAAGCCTCATCCAATAATTATGTCAACACAGCAAAGGTTGGTCAAAGCGCATCTTTTTTTTATTTTGCTCGATTTGTTTTTGTTTCTTTTTTGGCATTTCATAGCACATTTCGTATTAATAAATCGTAGCACTAATACATCGATGTATTTGCAAAATCTTATATCGAACAATTTTAAAATCGTCCAACCAAAAATCCTATAAGAATATATTTTATACAGAACTTAATGATCGACTTGTTTTGTAGGGCTCGATGTACACGGAGCATATGGTCAGAGACGCGTAGAAGACATGGCATGTAACGTCAATTTCTCTACGCCTCACGTCCTGCCCAACTCTTTGGAAAGTACATATGTGACCCGGCCTATGAAAAGGTGGCTTATGACTCAAAAAAAATATATATATACATACATTTCACGCTTTTTTAATTACTACAAAAATCTCCAACTTTTGCAATACTTTGCATACAGAAAAATGTTAACAACGTCTTGTTCCTCCATTTACTTTATATTAGGCCCGTTTCATGTTTGTTTTCAAATTTCAGTACAAAATTTACTCCTGCAATCGTTTTTTAAGTAACTTCCCGAGAGCTCGGGTGAAGTTGAAATAGCCGGTCCGTGAGGACCTAACATGTACTATATGAGTCCGTAGTGTTACCGGAAGTTTGCTTAACGACCAAACTAAAACACCATCTAAATCCTGGATCTATGTTGTAAAATACCGTCCTCTTGGCAAATTATAAAATCTTTCTAGGACCTATGCCACTTGCTGCTTCTAGATCTGACAGCACTATCCCTCCTAATAGCTGAAATCTTAGCCTGGTAAGCGCAGGACACGAGCACAAAACGTGCTCGATTATTTCCTCCTCGAACCCGCAGACCAAGCCTTATTTAAAGGCATGTGACCCCAGAAGGCAGTGTCCAGTCAGAATGCCCGTCATGAGTCTACATTCCTCACTTTTAAATGATAGGAGTAATTTTGTTAGTTTAAGGTTGTAAGACCTAGACATGATTTTCGACACTTTACAGCCCCGCGTTTGGGTTCACGCCTTTCTCGCTTGGTCGGTCATGTGCAACTCGTGCATTTTCTTAATATCGGCCAATCTAATGGGGCGTCTGAGGAGCAAGCTAGCAAGCCTTTTTAAGTTAGTTTATTTTCATTCCCATCTAATTCTATATACCCTGTGCCCCATTGTAGCTGTATGCCTCTCCCTAACTCGATTCTTCCAGGGATTGCTTATGCTCTAACACATTTTTAGATGCTATGCTATGCATGATTATTACCTTAATTGCTGCTTGGCTGTCAAAAGTTGGAAGGGCTGCAGCTTAAGCTATTTTCTTCCAGTGTTTCTATTGCTTTGGTTACGGCTACTACTTCCGCCTGAAAAACGCTACAATGATCTGACAGCTTGCAGGATCTGTTAATTTCCGCATGAGCACAGTATACCGCAGGCCCTACTCCATCCACTACTTTGGAGCCATCGGTTGTTGTTGTTGCGATAAAGACATCCCGAAAGGTTTAAGGAGTATTAACGATGTTGATGTCCCTTTGCTGAATATAGATCACGTACGTTCCGCTAACAAGCACCATTAACGTCAAATCCCAACCATCTCGGGAAAGATTCAAAATGCCCACATTGAACCCCGATCCATCAATCGCTAATTCTTGGAAGACACTTTCTATTTGCGCCAATTGCAACGTCATTTGCGTAAGCCGTAAGTTTGACGGGTCACTTCATCGAACCGCCTGAGCAAGTGGTTGATGACTCCGCCCTGTGGCGTGCCTGTCCACTGATTTCGTGCCCTCATACAATCCCCATTGTGAAGTAATCTTTCTGCAATTTTACATGAAGCCAATCCATCTGGTTATGGCTAGATGTACTTCAATGTAGTTAAGACCATCTATGATCGCCCGTTTAGGGACGTTGTTAAAAACCCCTGCAATGTCTAAGACACCTCCTAACGCATACTTCTTATTTTCTAAGGCTTGCTCTTTAACCACCATCCTATGCAGTGCCGTGTCTACCGACTTGCCTTTGGTGTACGCATGATGTGTTGTGGAGAGAAACCTAACCCAACTTCCCGAGAGCTCGAGTCTTGAAACTTGGAGCACACTTCAGAACACGTTGACAATGTAACATGAGGGAAAATATTTTGGCTAGGTGGTACTGTGATGGTGAAATAAAAAAAAATCTTTTGAATTTGGCAATTTCGCTTTCGAGTTTTAAGTAACTTCCCGATAAACTAGAGAGCTCAAAGTTTTAACATAGGTTTGGACCTTAATAATTTTTAAATTTAAGCAGAGATATTTAGAAAACCCATTAAAACATATGGATTCTTGTGATCGACTTTTAAGTAACTTCTCATTGAGTTCGAAACTTGAAACTTTACTTATAGTTCAGAACGCCATGTCAATGCAACAAAGGAGGAAAAAGTCACCTCTAGGTACGAGGAATAAATCCCTTAGGAGGCGCACGCGTCGAGATAAGTAGAGAATTCATACGATATTGGAAATTTTGGGAACCGTTTTTTAAGTAGCTTCCCGATAAGCTAGGAGACTTAAAATTTAAGTAGGGGCTGAGTTTTGAACCCATTCTTGAATTGCAGGTCTCTAGCTTAAATAAAAAAGCTTACTGCCAGATTAATACACGTGACAAAAAGTTTCAAACAGTTCTATATATCAATATTTATTTAGGTCGTTTCAAAATTATCCATAGCGGGTTTTGCAAAAACATTAACGATGTTTTTACTTCGTAGCAGTAGTAGCAGAATCTAAAATATATTTGCTTGCAAACGGAGTTGTAATGATTAGTATTGCATTATAGTTTTAGTTAGAAATATCGTAATGTATATCTGATATTTAAAACAGGGTGCATTACAAGATTTTTGGATTCGCAACACCTTTTTGAACTATATTTAAGAAAATACATTTGATAAACGACAAATTTATTTGGGAAAATGTACTTCAGAAAAAGTAAAAAATACTTTTCTCAAATACATTTGCCAAGAGCACTGTGCACCCTGTTTAATATCTGCCAAATTTATGTTAAATGAAGTAATTATATATTTAAAAAATCTTCCACGTCAGCTTTGTCCCAAAACCTGTGATGAAAGTCGATCGGGGTCGCATATCTCCTGCAGCTGATGCGGCGGCTGTCGCTTTAAACACCGATTTAAGCAATAAAGAAGATCATGATGATGGGTAAATATTCTAATTAGTGTTAAGATCACATTATATATCTTATTAGTTTCGTTCCAATGGCGTGGAATCCAGATTCGGATATAAATTTTACACGTAAATGCCATGAAAAACTTCTCAGTGAAAACTCATCTGCCTTGCCTTAATGCCGTTCGGAGTTGGCTTAAAACATGCAGGTCCCGTCCTGCCAATTTGTAGGAAAAATTAAAAAGGAGTACGACGCAAATTTGAAGAGAAGCCCTAAATTCTCTTCGGAGGTATATTGCGCCTTTTATTTATTTTTTATTTATATATTTCGAATAGGTAGGGTGGGGGTTGGAGGGACGCAACAAATTAAATGGGGTTACACTGAAATGACAGTCCTTCGTCGGGAAAAATCCCGAGTCGCTCCGGTACATACACCCGACTGCCTTGGGAAGCGAATAGGTAGGGTCGCTCAGTTCGTTAAGATTTTTTGACCGTGAACCCTTTTTACGTAGCAGTTATAGACAAATGTGTTTGGGTATCAGTTGGTTTTTCGTCGTTCGGACCCATACATTTTTTAGTTGAAGCTAATGGACCATAGGCATAAAACGTATGTATGCAGACTCACTGCAGAAAAATGGGAGGCAATCACACAAAGTGACAGTTTTAATGACCACCCCGAGCTGGTGCTAATCAGATGCAGTTGTCAGTCACACTTGTACCAACAGCGCCTAAGTCTGAGCTATATGTAATTAAATTAATCAATCAAAGGCAGTGAGGCAGCTACTATCTCAGCTAAGAACGCCATTTCGTAGGCCATCACAATGTTAAAAGTGTTAGTTGAAATCACTGCGAGGGGACAATTATGAAATCCATATACATATACAAGAATGCAAGTGCGTTGGTCTCGCTGAAACTCAAAAACGGCTTGACCGGCTTCGGTGATTTTTTTTATACTCAGCGTGCTTTGCACACAGAGTATATTAACTTTGATTGAATAACGGTTTCTTGTACAGGTATAAAAGAACTGAGATAGATATAGACTTCCATATATCAAAATCATCAGTATCGAAAAAAAAAATTAGATTGAGCCATGTCCCTCCGTCCGTCCGGCCGTCTGTCCGTTAATACGATAACTTGAGTAAATATTGAGATATCTTCACCAAATTTGGTACACGAGCTTATCTGGACACAGAATAGATTGGTATTGAGCGAAATCGGATGATAATCACGCCCACTTTTTATATATATGTATAAAATTTTGGAAAACAAAAAACCTGATTATTTAGTAAGTAATACACCTAGAATATTGAAATTTGACATGTGGACTGATATTGAGACTCTTGATAAAAATTTGAAAAAAAAAAATTTTAAATGGGCGTGGACCCGCCCACTTGTGATAAAATCAATTTTTAAAATTTATTAATCATAAATCAAAAATCTTTACACCTATCGTAACAAAATTCGGCAGAGAGGTTGCCTTACTATAAGGAATACTTTGAAGAAAGATTAACGAAATTGGCTAAGGACCACGCCCACTTTTATATAAACGATTTTTAAAAGAGTCGTGGACGAAAATTATAAGCTATATCTTAGCGAAAAAGAGCTTTGTATCAATAGAAATTTACTTTCTAAATTGAATTATAACATTAAATTGGAAAACACTAAAATGTTTGAAAATGGGTGTGGCACCATGACTAAGCAATTTTCTATGTTTCGGGAGCCATAACTCGAAGAAAAATTTACATATCGTAATGAAAATGTGTGCACATATTTTCCTTATAGCAAAAAATATTTCTAGTAAAAATGGACGGGATCGGTTAAAGACCAGAGCAACTTAGATATAAAACAAATTTAAAAGGGTCATAGACTAGGCCATGCGAATGAGGAAGAATTTCTTAAGTGCCATTTCATTCCCATTTTGCTTCAATCTGGAGAAGTTTTTTTCTGAGTGTAATAAGTTATAACGTAGCAAAAAATAGTTTTGATTCAATGATATTTCACTTATCAAGTTTTATTGTAAGAGGAATTGGGGACACATTTTTTTTTAAACGGTGCCACGTGTTATGTAGAAAAGTAATTTGTCTGAAATGAAATGTACAATTGAAGCTCACGCTGAGTATACAATGTTCGGTTACACCCGAACTTAGATACCTTAGCTTGTTTTTGTTTGTTTCAATTTTCAATTTCGCTGCTTTTACACGGTGTCGAAAATTTATTTTTTATATTTTGTGAACTCTTCATAGTCAACCTTTTTTACACATGCCGTTAGTGTTGATAACTCTCATAAGACTATTCCGGATATTTAAGGTACGATTTTGATCCCGATACCGAGCTGGATAGCGCATTGTAACGCTACTATTGAAATGATTACTGACAGAAATTTTCTATATTGAACAAAATTTTAATTTAAAAGCTTCGTAATGGATGTTAAATTACGCCCCAATGCCAATTTAAGTGAAATACTTGAAGCCATGAAACATCCTGTAACTGGCATAGCCTTCTTTACTCAAACACCTAGCTTGCCATCCTACACATTTGTTTCCTACGATGTGTTGCTTTGGCTAAAGCATCATTTAGATAGCAGCCGTAATCCTTTAGACGTATTGGAAGCAATGAGAAAGTAAGATACATTTTAGTTTTATCCATGGCGAAACCATGCAATTGTCACATAAATACAAACCTAAATAAAAATTCCATGCACTTGTTTTTGTAATTTGATGGACTAATGTCAAAATCATACTGCGCCGCAAATTGAAGTGTCAAATCATATTAAAAATATACCAATCAGCTGATTTCCGGCTTTCACTGTTTGGTTCCGCCATGGCTTCCCAGTAGCAAAAGAATTCAGAACTGAAAAAGGTAAGCGAGTTGGTAATAGGTTGCGGTGTGAGAAGAGAAACAAATTTCGTTTTAAAATTGTTGTTGTTATTTTGAACAAAAGTATTTAAATCAAAGTATGTGAGTCGGTAAGGTGAACAGCTGATCAATTCATTTACCCAAGTATGTGAGCTGGTAATTCATATACATAATTGACTGGTTAATATCCACGGGTAAGCGAGTTGTTCAGGTATGAATTTCGTAGGACATCGCTGTGTTAAAATTCAGCGATGAGTTCAGCAGTATACCCTCACTTTGGCTATTACCAACTCATTTCCTATCTATTACCTTTTGTTACTGGGTATCTGTTACCTTTTGTTACTGGGTTTGTGTATAAATTCTGAGATAAAGGAAACTTTTGTCGCTGCAACTTGATTAGAGAGATGGCGATGTAGAAGTCGTAGGGATACCAAGATTTGCTTTATAATTGAAAGAAAAACATTTTTCAAAAAGTAAAAAGTGTGTTTAAAAAAAAATTAATTAAAATATCAAATAAATAATTGAATAAAGTTTCTCTCTCTCTGAATAAAGTTTCTCTGCGTAAATTGTATCAGCAACAAAAGTTTCCTAATATAAACATGAAGTGAGATTTTTTAAAATTAAGTATTTTTAATATTCACAGAGAAAAGATGATTTGTCACGCTTCCGGTGATTGGGATAAGCAGGTTATACCGGGATTTTATCTTTATTATATAGCGCAACAAGATAAAAATGCAAAAGGTAAAATACAAAGTCAATTGCCTCAGACTTTCCAGTGAGAAGAAAACTTTTGTGTGATTTGGTTAACTATTTATAGATTATGTTAAACCTCTCTATGATCTAAGTGCATTCGAAAATGAGTGGATGGAAATCGAATTGCAAGGATGTAATCACCTTTGGACTGACGAGACAAGAATACCGAACGTACCGACATTTTTGCGAGATATACCATCGGCGCAGTCATGGGCGGATTATAGTCGAAATCGTGAGTACCTTCATATATGAGACCAAACAAGTTTCTACGGTATTTAAAAGCGAATACAAGGCTTCCCTTCTATATAAGCGTGTATCTTAAAGCTTTTGAACATCTTTTAATAAAATAAAAATCGCTTTTATTGAATCATCATATATTTTATGTATGTATGTTATATATATAAACTCTTATTTTAGGAAAAATATATCGGCATTCACATTTGGAAATCAATGTCAATCACAAAAGTGATCGCATGGAATGGGGCCATGTTAAATATCATACTGTTATGCAGCCAGGATATGCTTTTGAAATTGTCGTTGAATGGGTCACAGCATCTGGGCCCATAGTGTGGGACTTGGTATGAGTTTTCGATAAACGCGCCTTAAGTTTATATATATATTTTTACATATTAGATATGGGGTTGGACAAGAAAAGCGAATCATTGTAATTATGAGTTAATATCCGTTCCCGCTGATCCAATGGCCGAACCGTTTACTGAAAAATCTGATCCGTTACGTGGTCCAATTTTCATACCATTATCGGAGAAATTTTTGAGTGAAAAGGATGTTATGTTTGGTGGTAAGTGATTTGTTTTTAAACGGTTTTATTTAGCTTGACTTGACTGGCTGGTTCGCAAGAATTTTGTAATTGAAATTTAATTAACTTCCCGGTAAGTTACAAGCTTGAAACTTGGATCATAGTTCAGAATCCGATGACAATGCAATAATAAGAAAAAAATCGCCGCTAGGTGGCGTAAGGATCGAGATATTCAAAAAAATCATATTTGTGGTTCGATTTGGCTCATATATAGAACACATAATACATACATGAATAGAAAGCGACATATGGAAAAAATCGCCGTTAGGTGGCGCAAGGCTCGAGATATTCAAAAAAATCGTATTTGTGATCCGATTTGGCTCATATTTGGAACACATAATACATACATAAATAGAAAGCGACCTATGATGTCCGGTAGAAGTGGCGCAGAGTCGAGTAAAGTCTTTGGAAGGATTATGTATTGAAGACTTAGATTGTAACAAATTGTCAGGAAAGAGTTCTTGTAATAATGAGTCACTAACTGAACTAAATAGAATGAGAAATAATAGGGAATTAAATAAAGACTAAAAACTTGAAAATAAAATAATTAAAAAAAATGTTTAAGTTAAACGGTTTTACTGAAAACAATACGTTGATCAGACAATTAAATAAAAGCGTTGGACGCGTCAAATTTCTATTGATAGTCATATATAAGACCAACTGTACCTTAATCAGGTTATGCTAAGCCTCACAATTTTAGACATTTTACGCGCCCAACGCTTTTATTTAATTGTCTGATCAACGCCATAGATTGATGAGGAGTGTGATGACAAGTACCTAGGACCTACCTAATTATTTTCTAGCTTTTAGTATTATATTATTTCATGTAAGTATTGTTTTCAATAAAACCGTTTAACTTAAATATTTTTTTTTAAATTATTTTATTTATTAATTTTTTTGAGCTATCGTGAACAATTAAATTTAAAATTACCAATTGTAGGACCGATACGGAAAATTTCAACAATAGCACATCTTTTAGGCCACCCTGGGTTTAATTTCTAATAAGTTTTGTGATACTCTGAATAATTTAGAAGATATTTAAAAATCAGTTTTGAAATATTTCAAAGATATTTTCATGACTTCTCCGTGATCCGTTCAACTTATTTTTGGAGCCTTTTCGTGCCTTCCTAGAGCTACTTAAGGATCTTTTTGAATTATTTTATTTCAAAGACCTTTTTCCAGTATTGTAAAACTTTTTCGAAATAATTAAAGAACGACTTTCCGTTTCATTTCCGGACCATTTCGAGTTAATTTTTATTTTTGCTTTATTATTCCAAAAAAAAAAGATACCACGTTTTTCCTTTTTTGAAACCAGATTTTTTTTAAACCAGTTACTTTTTTCGAACGGGTTAATAATTTGGTTTTGATAACTTTTATTCAAACCGGTACGTTTTTTGAGACCGGTTAATATTTCTGAGTCGTTTTTTTTTTAATTTTTAATTATTTTTGGCTGGAGCTTTCACTTTATTTATGTAACATTTTTAGTACCAGATCCTTTTTGGAACCGATAATTTATTTTATTTATTTATTTATTACAGCTGAATTAAGCCTAGCTTATATCTATTTACAATGTATATATATATATATATATATAATAATCTTAACTAGACTAACATATAATTCTAACCTAGTTATATCTATGAACTACCGTATGGTGCTGAACTGTGGCAGACCTCCGAATCATGACAACACTATTATGATGCCAGTTATCTCTGGTATGAATGCCGTTTACGAATAAGCACGAAGGCGACATCCGAACAGCGATGCACTGGTATGATCGAGTGATGTGTTGCAGTATGTGCTTCGGCGACTTTTATTGTATTATGCGCACGAGAGCTTGGAAGGGAAATTGTTGGAAGACGCTTCATATCAGAATACTTAGCAGGCATACATGTTTATTGATTCTATGGAAGCCTGCCTATACAGTACTAAATTGGTAGTGTTTTACAATAAATATACAATTTTTTTTTTAATCTATTGGCATTACATGATTTGATATCATTAGGTAGCTCGTTACAGCATTTTAATCCCTTATAATACAAGTTACATTTGTCTGCTTCAGTTTTGTAAGCAGGTAGGTTGAGGTTATTTTTGCTTCGAATATTTACAGAATGCATATCTTTTACATATTTGATGTTGCTACTCTTTAAACACGCAGGCAAATTACCGTCTATTATGTTCTTAATAAATTTCATAGTAAAATAAAAAAGTTGCTGTGTAATGCTTAGACAATTTAGAGCAGAAAGCATGTCTCTGATAGGTGTGTCATAGCGTTTTTTGAGAATGAATCTCATAGCTCGGTTCTGTTGCTTTTGTAGCTTGTATATCTGACTATCTCGCAATATGAAAAATATAGTCGGGCATTAAATAAAATGTGGTTCGATTATTGATCTATAAACCATTACTTTGTATTTCTTATTTAAATATTTGCTGGTTCTCTGTGTAAAATTTTTTTTAGCTGTTTTTCCCACTGTGTAATCAACGTGCTCATTGAAATTGAGTTTATCGTCTATTTTTATTCCCAAATATTTGATGGTGTTGACTTTCTTGATTACTTCGTGGTTAATATTTAAATTTTGCAGGTCACTATTCCGGAAATTTCGTCTGGAAATTACCATAAATTTGGTTTTGTTGACATTCATTTTAAGTCTGTTAACGCATAAACCAATCATAAACACTATTCAGATCTTCTTGTATTTTACTATATATTTCAGTTATATTTTCTCCACTAAGCATCAGTAGTGTATCACCCGCGAAGAGTTTAATATCACAGTACTTTATAGAATTAGTTATATCATTGATATAAATATTGAACAGTATTGGTGCCAGAACCGATCCCTGCGGTAGGCCAACTGGTACCTCTCTTTTCTGGGATAAGGATTTCCCAACTATTGTTCTTTGATTTCTATTAATGAGGAAGTCTTCAAACCATTTTGACTCATTACCAGTGACACCTATGTTGGCTAGTTTTTTATTAGTAGCTTTTGGTCTATCGTCTCAAATGCACGTTTTAAATCAAAAAATATAGCTTACTTACTTACTTAATTGGCGCTTAACCGTCTAAACGGTTATGGCCGTCCAACAAGGCGCGCCAGTCGCTCCTTCGCTCCGCCAACCGGCGCCAATTGGTCACACCAAGGGAGTTTAAATCGTTTTCCACCTGGTCCTTCCAACGGAGTGGGGGCCGCCCTCTACCTCTGCTTCCATAGGCGGGTTCCGATAGAAACACTTTCTTGGCCGGAGCATCATCTTTCATTCGCATAACATGGCCTAGCCAGCGCAGCCGCTGCGTTTTAATTCGCTGGACTATGTTGATGTCTGCGTATAGCTCGTACAGCTCATCATTAAATCTTCTTCGGTACTCGCCATCGCCAACGCGTACAGGTCCATAAATCTTTCGAAGAACTTTTCTCTCGAACACTCCCAAAGCCGCTTCATCTGCTGTTGTCATGGTCCATGCTTCTGCCCCATATAGCAGGACGGGTACGATAAGTGACTTGTAGAGTATGATTTTCGTTCGCCGAGAGAGGACTTTACTTTTCAATTGCCTACCTAGTCCAAAGTAGCATTTATTGGCAAGATTGATTCTTCGCTGGATTTCAGTGCTGATGTTGTTGCTAGTGTTGATGCTGGTTCCCAAATAAACGAAGTCTTTTACTATTTCGAAATTATGGCTGCCAACAGTAGCGTGGTTGCCAAGGCGAATATGCGCTGACTCTTTGCTCGATGACAGCAGGTACTTCGTTTTGTCCTCATTCACCATCAAACCCATCTTTACCGCTTCTTTTTCCAGCTTGGAGTAAGCAGAACTAACAGCGCGGGTGTTTAGGCCGATGATATCAATGTCATCAGCATATACCAGTAATTGCACGCTTTTATAGTATATTGTTCCAGTGCGGTTAAGTTCTGCAGCTAGTATAATTTTCTCCAGCATCAAATTAAAGAAATCGCACGATAGGGGGTCACCCTGTCTGAAACCTCGTTTAGTTTCGAACGGCTCGGAGAGGTCCTTCCCAATTCTGACTGAGCTGATGGTGTTGCTCAACGTCATTTTGCACAGCCGTATAAGTTTTGCGGGGAAACCAAATTCAGACATAGCGGCATATAGACAGCTCCTTTTCGTGCTGTCGAAGGCGGCTTTAAAGTCGACGAAGAGGTGATGTGTGTCGATTCTCTTTTCACGGGTTTTTCCCAAGATTTGGCGCATTGTGAAAATCTGGTCGATGGTAGATTTACCAGGTCTGAAGCCGCACTGATAAGGTCCAATCAGCCGGTTCACGGTGGGCTTCAATCTTTCGCACAATACACTTGAAAGGACCTTATATGCGATATTAAGAAGGCTGATTCCACGATAGTTGGTGCATTTTGCAGTATCCCCCTTCTTGTGGACTGGGCAAAGAACACTTAGATTCCAACCGTCGGGCATGCTTTCGTCCGCCCATATTTTGCTAAGAAGCTGCTGCATGCGCCTTACCAACTTCTCGCCGCCGAACTTGAATAGCTCCGCAGGCAATCCATCAGCGCCCACGGCCTTGTTTTTTTCAATCTGGTTATTGCTATTCTAACTTCGTCATAATCGAGCGGGGGGACATATATTCCATCATCATCGATTGCGGGATCGGGTTCTTTATCTCTGCGCGGTGAATTGCTGCCTCCATTTAGGAGAGCAGAGAAGTGTTCCCTCCATAATCTAAGCACTCTCTGGACATCAGTTACAAGGTCGCCGTTTTCATTCCTACAGGAGTTTGCCCCGGCCTTAAAACCTTCCGTCTGTCGCCGTATTTTTTGGTAGAATTTTCGGGCGTTATTCCTGGTGGCTAGCAGCTCAAGCTCCTCGCACTCACGCCTTTCTGCTTCTGCTTTTTTCTTCCTGAAAAGGCGTCTCGCTTCCCTTTTCAACTCACGATAGCGTTCACACACTCCTCTTGTCGCGCTCGCTTTTAACGTAGCCCTGTAGGCAGCGTCTTTTCTTTCGGTTGCAACGCGGCATTCTTCATCATACCAGTTGTTTTTTCGTGGCCGCCGGTAACCAATTTTTTTCTCGGCGGCAGTATGAAGTGCTTTGGAGATATGCTCCCACTGCTCCTGTATTCCTTCAGGATGAGTTGTGCCCTCAGAGAGCAGGTGTGAGAGTCGAGTTGCGAAATCATTGGCAGTCTGTTGTGATTGAAGCTTTTCGACGTCTAGCTTTCCTTGTGTTTTTTGTTCCTTGTTTTTAGCCGCGTTGAGGCGGGTGCGTATTTTGGCTGCAACGAGATAATGGTCCGAATCGATGTTAGGTCCTCGGATCGTTCGCACATCTAAAACACTGGAGGCATGCCGTCCGTCTATCACAACGTGATCGATCTGATTGCGAGTATTTCGATCAGGAGACAGCCATGTAGCTTGATGTATCTTTTTATGCATGAACCTCGTGCTTGATATGACCATGTTTCGAGCACCGGCAAAGTCAATCAGCCTCAGTCCGTTAGGAGAAGTTTCATTGTGTAGGCTGAAATTTCCGACTGTAGGGCCAAAAACACCTTCTTTGCCCACCCTGGCGTTAAAGTCGCCAAGCACGACTTTTATATCATGACGGGGGCAGCGCTCGTATGTGCGTTCTAATTGTTCATAAAAAGTGTCTTTCACCTCATCGTCTTTCGTCTCATCGTCTTTCGTCTTTTCGTCTTTCGTCTTTCTCCTCTAAAATATAGCTATTATATGTTTATTCCTGCTTAGGTCTTCTTTCCAGTTCGCTATAACTTAATTCAAAGCACTTTCACAGGAATGCTTCTTTTTGAGACCAAGCACTTTTTTGTAACTAGTTCCTTTTTTGGAAGCGGTTATTCTTCGAAACCAAAACAATCATTTTTTGAAACCAGATACAAAGTTGATGCCAGTTACTTTTTTGGAACCAGTTACTTTTTCAGAAACGATTATTCTTTAAGGAACAGTGACTTTTGTAAATCGGCTTCTGTTTTTAGGAACATTTCCTTTTTTAGAACCGTTTAAATAAATAAATAAATGTAAGGTACAATAACCTCCGAAAAGATTTTTGGCCGAGCTTCTCTTCCAATTTGCGTAGTTCTCCTTTTAATTTTTCCTAAGAATTGGTAGGACACACCCTACTTGTTTTATGCCGACTACTCTTGAAATCGGTTACTGTTTTAAAACTGTTACTATTTCATTCGTATTTTACTTCAATATAAAATTAAAAATTGTATTTATAACCAACACTTTAAAATGTCAAAGAACTGTCAGCCAGGCATGCTTAACGAACGAAACGATATCATTTCGTTACGATAATCAACGCTAATAAACGAAACGAAGTCACTTCGTTTCGTTTATTAACGTTAAGATCGTCAAATTAACGTTAATTTGTCGTTCTTAACGTTAATAAACGAAACGAAGTCATTTCGTTTCGTTTATTAGCGTTGATTATCGTAACGAAATGATATCGTTTCGTTCGTTAAGCATGCCTGCTGTCAGCCAAGCCGAATAAACACGTTGAGCGAAAAAATGTATGCACAGTAATTTGTAAGTTGTAAAATCCCAACCGTTGTGTGGGCCAAAAATTCTGCACTGTACGTTCAGAAAGTTATCACTCAACTATTGACCAATAGTCGTGTTCCCTGAAAGCGCTCATTGTGATTTTTTGGGTTGATCGCTGTTTTGATCTAGGTGTGCGATTTTTTCATGGGTCAGTAAAATTGTGCTACAATTTACTGAAACAGCATGTCCGGTAATGCTGCTTATAAACCAGATAATTTGAACTGGTAATAAAAATAAAATGGTATTACTATCTTACTGATAGTATTTATATATTCACTTTATACTACATTATGCCCACATATGATCTTTTACCCGCAGAAACTAAATTCGCAATTCATTGCTTTTCAGAATTCGCCGAGGAGAGCAGAGCTGATCGCATGTTATTATTTCAAGAAGCAATTTTAGCAAGGTTTGGTTTCTTGCCATGTGTAATAGAGAAAAAGTTTTCCTTTAACAAAGATGTAAGTTTAACGTGCAAATTTATTGAGTGAGCTAATTGGAAGGTCGACCTCTAACTCGATCTCTGATTTGTTATTACCATATTTTTCTCAACACTTTACATTTCATTTTAGCATTTGGTTGAACTTGGCTCCATTTCAGCTTTCACTTTTGAAGCAAAAGCTTTCACACCCCTATACCCCCTCAAAAACACATTAGTGGACCTAACGTCAGACGCAACATCTACCTCCACGAAAATATTTCCAAGGTGTAAATGTTAGCCGTTTTGAATTAAATTCAACATCTTACGATTTGTCAGCGAAATGAGACTATGTGAACATTTTGAAAAGCTTGAGATAATATTTTTTATAATAACAAGTAAGGAAGGCTAAGTTCGGGTGTAACCGAACATTACATACTCAGCTGAGAGACAAAATAAGGGAAAATCACCATGTAGGAAAATGAACATAGGGTAACCCTGGAATGTATTTTTATGACATGGGTATCAAATGGAAGGTATTAAAGAGTATTTTAGAAGGGAGTGGGCCATAGTTCTATAGGTGGACGCCATTTCGACATATAGCCATAGAAGTGGACCAGGGGTTACTCTAGAATGTGTTTGTGCGATATGGGAATCAAATGAAAGATGTTAATAAAGGTTTTAAAAGGGAGTGGCCCTTAGTTGTACATGTGAAGGCGTTTTCGAGATATCGACCAAAATGTGGACCAGGGGTGACTCTAGAATTTGTTTGTACGACATGGGTATCAAATGAAAGATGTTAATAATGGTTTTAAAAGGGAGTGGCCCTTAGTTGTACATGTGAAGGCGTTTTCGAGATATCGACCAAAATGTGGACCAGGGCGACCACGAACAATATTCCTGCCATGATTCCATGGGCTATTAATTTCGTCCTACAGAACTTTTTTATTTTCTTCTACTTAATACGGTAGGTGTCTCACCCAGTTTACAAAGTTTTTTCTAAAGTTTTTTTATTTTATTTTGCGTCAAAAAACCAGTCCAATCTATATGTTTCGTTCCTTTTTTCGTATTTGGTATAGAATTATGGCATTTTTTTAATTTTTCGAAATTCTCGATATCGAAAAAGTGGGCGTGGTCATAGTCGGAGTTCGCCCATTTTTAATACCGAGATAAAGTGAGTTCAGATAAGTACGTAAACTAAGTTTAGTAAAGATATGTCGATTTTTGCTCAAGTTATCGTGCTCAAGTTACCGTTAACGGCCGAGCGGAAGGTCGACTGTGTATAAAAACTGGGTGTGGCTTCAACCGATTTCGCCCATTTTCACAGAAAACAGTTACCGTCATAGAAGCTATACCCTTATCAAATTTCACAAGGATTGGTAAATTTTTGTTCGATTTATGGCATTAAAATGTTCTAGACAAATTAAATGAAAAAGGGGGAGCCACGCCCATTTTGAAATTTTCTTTTATTTTTGTATTTTGTTGCACCATATCATTACTGGAGTTGAATGTTGCCATAATTTACTTATATACTGTAAAGATATTAAATTTTTTGTTAAAATTTTACTTAAAAAAAATTTTTTTTAAGTGGACGTGCTCGTCACCGATTTTGCTAATTTTTATTTAGAACACATATAGTAATAGGAGTAACGTTCCTGCCAAATTTCATCATGACATCTTCAACGACTGCCAAAATACAGCTTGCAGAATTTTTAAATTACCTTCTTTTAAAAGTGGGCGGTGCCACCCCCATTGTCCAACATTTTACTAATTTTCTATTCTACGTCATAAGGTCAACGCACCTACAAAGTTTCATCGCTTTATCCGTTTTTGGTAACGAATTATCACACTTCTTCGGTTTTTCGATATTTTCGATATCGAAAAAAGGGGGGCGTGTTAAAGTCCTATTTCGTTCATTTTAAATAGCGATCTGAGATGAGTGCCCAGGAACGTATGTACATACCAAATTTCATTAATATACTTTAAAATTTACTCAAGTTATCGTGTTTGCGGACAGACGGACGGACGGACGGACATGGCTAAATGAACTTCTTTTTTCGCCCAGATCATTTTGATATATAGAAGCCTTTATCTATCTCGATTAGTTTATGCCGTTACGGGGTACCGTTATGCGAACACAATTAATATACTCTGTGAGCTCTGCTCAGCTGAGTATAAAAACGTGCGAAGATTGATATCAGATCAAAAATCATTAAGCGAATGTTTTTGAACATATCAGCGGTGCGGTGTTTTAAACCTACTTAAGAAATGGGAGGTTGCAACCGTTTTGCGATATATTAATATGTGCCGCTGGCGGGAAAAGGCTCCTAACTCGAACGTTGTTGATTTCACGGCGAGCAGGTATAGTGTGTCGTCTACGCTAGTTTTCGCATAATGGCCAATTTACGGCACAATTACTGTTGACTTGACTGCTCATAACTGAAAAAGAAATTTCTAGAACGCACTTTCATTTGCGATAAATCGCAAAAAAATATATTTTTTCTTCTAGTTAGGGTTCTTATCTCGCGGAGTGTGAAATAAGGTGCTTTGCTGCTTATTTGAAATGAGAGTCGTAGTTAAGCCAAATGTAAAAGAAATACTTCAGCCATTTTCGCATTTAAGACAACAGCTGTGATAGAGGAACTTCCATACAGCTATCGATTTTAAAATGGAGTAGTACCTTTAAATATAATTTTTGTTCATAGGTTCCTAAGGAGTACCAATATGTACATTGTTCTGGGCACATGTTTGTATTAATTCGGTAACTATGATGCTTTCAAAATACCATATATGTAATACACCTATATTGCTAATAGAAAATCCTCGCAATTTGTTTTGAATTCGAAATCAAAACAAGCCTATACAATTTTTGTGATGGTAGCAGCATAATAGGTCCGACACATAAGCAATTTTTCATATAGATGAGTTTAACACATGATTATGCATTATGAGTAGATTGCATGTATTTTTATATAGAATGGTAGAATGAGCGACACTGGCACAATATGTTATTGAAAAGAAGCCAACTCCCCAATTTTGTTCCAAGCAAATCATAAGAAGAAGAATTTGACATTTGCTTTGGCTAAGAGTGTTGGCACACTTTGCAAGTGAAATTATTTTTCCCACTGGTTGGTAAATTTTCTAACATTTTTCACAATTAAGAACGGCAATATAACAATCGAATACGACACAAAATATGTTAGCAAGTATTTTTGCTGTATAGGGAGAATGTTTACAACAGTGCTTCGCGAAATTTTGTATGTGAATGGGCAAGGCGTAATAACCTTCAATTGCCAAGTCTGAAGTTCCTTCATATTTACAAACGCAACATCTTGGTTGATTGTGGCGATGTTATTGGAATGCATAAGCTTGTGTTAAACGCATCTATATGAAAAATGGCATTGTACCGCGGCCTTAACAAGCCGACCTAATAAAACCGCACTGCGTTTTTTTAGCGCACGTAAACAACCGGCGTTTTTTGCCCTAACCGAAATAGGTATGCGTGCGGGCGTAAAGTGCCAATTAATGGTGACTTATAATCATAACCAGAAAAAACGGCTGATCGAACCTACCTTATGGAAATCAATGTAATCTATTAATGGTGCCATACCATAACCAACCAATTGCTTTTTGGTTTCTCACCATATCCATAACCTAAAAATATTTGAGTTGGTGAATTTAATAACTTTTTGTAGATTTTATTCTTTGTTTTGGATACGTTATGACTAAGAGACTTATTTTTTGTGGAATATGTTTGTAATTTTTTGCGTTTCTTCATTTTTATGAAATTTTTACGATTTTTAGGTTAAGGCACCATTAATCGATCACATTGGAGATGGTTATGGATATGGGTATGGTTACGACTATGGCGTTAGTGTTAAGGAAGCTTAATTTGACCTTAACTGAGCTGTCATATCTGTATAAATATTAAGCGTCAGCTGGCAGTAAACGTCAAATGTAAATGTCACGCAGAACAAAAATTGGAGATCGAGTTAGGCAAGATGCACACAAGGCGTAGCTTCATAGACGCGTACAAGATATTTCATATAGCTACAATTTCTCTACGCCTCAAGAGCTGCACACGAAGCTACATTGGAGCGTCGCTACAAAAAGCAAACAATTATTGAAAAAAAAATAAGAAATTAAATTTCTTTAGGTATATCCGTCCCCGAAACCAAAGGAAAATAGGTATTAAAAGTTGCTTGCATCCTCGTGCCTTTGTAAATTATGAAAGGCAACTTTACACCACCGCGGACTAGAGAAAAAAGTGATTTCTAGTTTCCAACACTTTTAGCCTTTTTATCACTTCAACAATGTCTAATCAAGCTTTTGTGGTGTTGAATACTCTTTCGCTTTGGTAATATACCTTTCACGCACTTTTATTAACTAAAATAACATTTTCTAACTAATTACGCAAATTTGCATACAAAACAATGTAAAGAAACATCTCGTTCTTCCTTGTCAACGACCAACATTGCTGTACGCTTAGCTACATGAAGCTTTCATGCAGCTTACGCCTCGTGTGCAGCTCTCCCTTCAAGTACATGTGTTCGACATCAAAACGTACAGATTTCGCCTGCAGCATCTTATATGCGTCTATGACGCGTAGCCTCGTGTGCACCTTGCCTTATGTTTTCACGCAGCAAATTCAATTTCGGTTGCTCTCATTCAAGTTGTACATATGTGCATGAGAAATTTTTGACAGAAAATGACTTCCGTGCGTTTATAGCTATCATCCGGTGGCAAAATCCTGAGCCAGATAAATAATTTTGCATGTAAATGCAACAACAACGATTTGAGCCAGATAAATCCAGATAGAAGTCTGGTTCAATTTGTGAGCCAGATAATTTGTTAATTACTTCTTTTTAGGTTGGCAACGCGGTCTTTAATATACCTACTTTCTCAAAAATAGATGTCGCTGCTTAGCCTTTCGCTATATGTGTTAAATGAAAAACAGGGGCGACATCTGCCTATCACATTTCACGTGTGCGAAAATTTCACGACATCTGCTTCCCAAGTCTCTCAATGATCCAGAGCATTCCCGTGAGAATTGAGCGTGAGCCGGAGCTGTAAAACTCACTGAAAGACGGCATACATATATTAAGCCACCATTACTGATACTTAGCATAGACTTGACTTGACTTGGCGTTAACTTGGCAGCTTAGCCACGATTATACTCCACTTGGCGCATACAACCTGGCATCATAATCAGCGTTGAAATTTATTTTTAAATAAATGTCAAAATGAAATGGAAACAAACAAATGGCATCTCAAAATGTAAACGTCACTTAGAACTTACATAGAAAATCAAAATTCAACAGACTTCTAATGCGGCAGTTACCCACCGACGTGTGCCGTACGTACGGACGTTTGTCGTACGAAGCACGTTTGACCGATCTCTCAAGCCCGTAGGAATCAATGTGTGCGTCTGTGTACATGTGCATAACATATTTGTGTGTGTATTGTTTACAAATGAGCACTGTTGCCATTGATCATTTTGCATGTATGCTTATGGAAACATCAACTTTTTCCAATTTAATTTTTGATATTGTAAAAGGCCGGAATAAATATTAAATAAGTATAAATATATTACATATTTATAATCTGCACTTTTACATAATTATTTCGAATTATTTTCACAATTTTTCAAACTTTAATTAGGTGTTTTTGCATAAAATTGCAAACGGTCAAAAATTAGCGCACAAAATTCTACTAGGCAACTCTGTCTAGTGAGAGATCGATCAGCTGGCACGTTCTTACGGAAAAAATCAAAATTGTTTTGATTTCTACGTTCCGTGCTACGTACGTACGGGCGTTGCACGTCGGTGAGTTTTCGTTTACATTGCACACTCATAAGATAGGTCGTGTCAGCTGACACGTTTTTGGTACGTACGTTCGTGAGTAACTGCCGCATAAGTCAAGTTAAGTTTTGAGTAATCAGTAACATGCAATGTTCATTTAACAGAACTGTAAGTGACAGTTGGCAAGCCAAGTCAAGTCTATGCTAAGTATCAGTAATGGAGCCTTTAGGTTGAGCAGTAAGTGTGACAAGAAAAAATTAAAATTTAGGTACATTCGATTATTGTATACAAAAACAAAAACGTTTAAACATTAATATACCGGCACTCTGATGTTTGGAAATGTACCTAGCCTTTTGTAGCAATATAGGAGTATTACATGTTTGTATGCAAAACACTTATTTCGAATAAAAAATTAATATTTAAATTACTTCTTATTTCAGTTGTTCAAAAAACAATTATCAAATTGAATCTCCAAGTCGACAGGAAGCCAATGTTACACGCTGTGTCTATGGCCATACAAATAATACCAATGTGCCAAAAAAGGTATTAAATTAAGAAATACATGCAATATTAATTTCTGTACTACTTTTTAACTTTGTATTTATTCTCTCTCTAACATATCTAGGTTGGATTTTTATGGGCCTGGAATCATATGATACCAAATAAGAAATGGAAATCATTAATTATTAAAAACTCACCAGATGGTGAACTTTTCCAATTAAAAATGTTAAAAGACTTTCGTGATTTTTGTTCCGATACTGATGAACGTTTGACAAAATTTTGGGAAGTATGCCAAGAGTTGAAACGTAAATCGCTGAATTTGGAAAACAGTAATACAAATAACCACAATGAAGTAAAAGTTAAATAGTTGTTAGCTTAAATGTGTGTGAATGAGAGAGTGCGTTGAATATTTTTAAGTATCTAACGTAAATTTTTTGTACCGTTGGAATAGCAATAAAACTACATTTACAAATTGTTTAATGAGCGTTGAATGTTTTAACAAAAAATCCCTGCATGCAAAGAACTATGGCTGTCGACTAATAGTCCTTCGTTAGTTCAGCAGTTTGTTTCCATACGATAAGTGCTGTTATTATACAAAAATACCAATTAAAAAGTCTTCACCCACCGCCAAGTAATGCCGTTAATGGTAGTGAGCAAGCTTTTCGCCGCGATCGGAAGTCCTAGGAATCCAGAAAATACATACGATAACTACATCAAATACTTGCGAACTTTAACACAGGGATGGGCAAGCGATGAGGTTTTGGGATGTTGTAACACCGCCAACGGCTTAAGGTTGACTCACTTTGCCACAGCTCAAACAGTTGTTGTTGTAGCGATAAGGTTACACCCCGTAGGCTTTGGGGAGTGTAATCGATGTGATGGTCCTTTGCCGGATACAGATCCGGCACGCTCCGGTAACACAGTACCATTAAGGTGCTAGTCCGACCATCTCGGGAACGATTTATATGGCCACACTAAACCTTCAGGCCATCCCTTCCTCCCCACCCGCAAGTTCCATGAGCAGCTTGGGGTCGCCAGAGCCTCGTCTGTTAGTGAAACAGGATTCGCCACGGATAGGTGAGGTTGACAATTGGGTTTGGAGAAGCTATATATTGCGCTGGCAACCTGAAAGGGTTGCGCTACACAGCCCCTTGAATGTGGTATTTTAGTCGCCTCTTACGACAGGCATGCCTACCGCGGGTATATTCTGACCCCCTAACCAGCTGGGGGAGCTCAAATAGTGCTCATTGCCAGCACCTGTTGCAGCATAAAAAGATACACCAAGTCACTTGATTTCTCCTGAACGAAAAACATGACAACAAATCAATCAAGTCGTTTTAGATGGCGGATCCAAAAATCAACTCGAACCATTGTGTGGGATGGCCCTTGTAGTATTCCAGAGAAGTTTTTCGTAATATTTATGGTCCTGTCCGAGGTAGCAACGGTGTGTATCGGAACACGCTGGCCTTCGATGGTTGTGTCATGCTATGCAAATGACAGAGGATTATCGGGTTCAGAAATTTTTTCTATATTTGGAAGCAGAGAAGGTAGAGACATCCACGAGTTGGAAAGGACTTGTTGAAAAAGAATTCATATCGCTTGGTGCATCCAATTGGCGTTACTTTGTATGCAACGGCAAAAATCGTCCTGGTGGCTAGGCGCCAATTAATGATGATAAATACATAGTTCTGTTGAAGCTTTTTGGACAGAAAGCTCTGGGCAATTCAAACATCCATATCTTACTTTAGCAAAGATTTAATGTCAGATGGTGCTGGTATCGCTCGATCTGCTTTTCTCCTTTAAAATACGTGCAATTTACTCCCCAGCGGGTAAGGGGGCTTAAAATATACCAGCGGCAGATATGCCCGTCGTAAGAGGCGACTAGCGCCAAAGAGGATAAATATAATAAGAGCCGTCACTCGTTATTTTTTAGGCATTTACTCGATGTAAACTATGAGGTAGTCGCTACTTTTTTTTGGGCGAGATGTTTATAAATGTCTTGTATACATTTTCATGGGGTATTTGTGTTTATTTTTCCGACTGTATTTAATTAATTATTTAATTCTCTTTCCAAAAAACACAGTTAAAAAAAAATGATAAAAGCTTTAATATAAATAAAACTATTGTTTTAATAACAAAAAACACGCCATATATATTATGTATACATTAATTGGCAAGGATTATCTCACTTTAAAATTTGAATTAAATAATCTAAGGTTTTTTTTTTGAAACTGAGTCGAGAACTGTGCGTGTGAATGTGCGAATTTTCACCGATCAGCTGTTAGTTGCGCTACTTGGTAAAATTTACAATGAGCGCAACCCCATGATGGAATTACCATGAATTCCACCATGACGCAACCCTTTCAAGGGATTGGCAGCATTATTTGTTCTTAACCCCCTTACACATACATATATCTGTATACATTTGAAAGAGGTTTCCAAATAAAATAAAATTTTCTATAGAAATTTTCAAATTCGGCAACTTTAACGACTTTTAAACTATAAATTTAAAATTTGTATATTTGTGATCAAGAGAACTACCTCTTATATTTTATATCAAGTTCGACCCGCGGGTGCCCAGATCGCAGCTAATGATCGTATATTATTATTCGGCCCCAGGTGCTTTATCGGAATATAATTAGCCAATTCACAAGACCGTCTTATTCATGTAAAAGTTTAAGATTTTAAGGGCCAATTAAACTTCCTTAACTCTAACGCCATAGTCGTAACCTTACCCATATCCATAACCATCTCCAATGTGATTGATAAATGGTGCCTTGTTATGGACTCGCATTTTTGGCGGAAGCAGTAAGGAAGGCGGTCGGCATGATGTGGTGGTGTACATTGGCTAGTCATTGTCGGCTGGGGCGGGTCCTTGCCAACCTTACTGTTCCTGCGCCATAATCAGAAAAAAAGGTCATATCATGCCTTTAAAAAAACTGACAAAATCGCAGGACTAATTCAAAACGCTCAAATGGACTAAAACAACATCCGGTCGAACCGGATGTCACGGACAGACCGTTAAAACATTAAAAATTTAAACTCAAAATTCTAAAAAAAAATCTAACGCAACAAAAATTACCGAAACGGACATGACCGGTTACTAACTCTAAAATCAAAATTCAAAAAAAAAAACTGCTGAAAAATAAAATTGCAAAAAAAATCTGAAAATTAAAATAAAAAAGAAAAGGGCCGAATATAACTTGGGGGCGCCGCAGGTGTTGTTGCGACGCCCGGTGCATATTCCCACCCTCAATAACCATGGCCACTGACGCACTTGATTTTCAGTGGCCCCTTACCTGCTTTACCCTATGCCTTCTAAATAAAGGGCGTTCGTTGTATTACGCTGCAGCGTACTGCTGGCCCTGGAGGCGGAGATGGTGCCGGACGCTGTTCCAAAGGTGGTAGTGTACTTCGTAGACGTAGAGAAAGGGGTTTATTTGCGGATAACAAGGGTTCTCATCACAATTAGTTTAGTGCCGTCTGAATCCGAATCGGAATCACTAGTACTTTCCTCACTAGGTGTGACTGTGAAACGCCGACCTACTTCAACTGGATATTCTATACGTTGAGTTTGTGCCAACACAACACAACACAACCGTTGTAATGTTTATCACCACCCAAAATAGACGAGTAGAAAAGAGGTTTGTCGGAATGGACTTTGCGCTATCGACTCTTCCTAGTTTCTGGGCATTTACTTGAATACGTGCACAGCCGGCGAGGGTGTTGTGCGATTAGTTGAGTATAGTTGCGGATGCGCAGTTGATGTGAGCCATAAAGTTACTGAAGCAGTATCGGTGCTTGACGCGTTTGCTGTAGATGTTGTGCCAATAAATGTTACACGATCCTTTTGTATAATCGCAGGGCCGCCAAAAATTAGGCTTTTCGTTTTATAAAATTTTTCCGATTAACTGGGCAAAACTCTTGCTTTTTTTTCCGGCCGGAAAAACGTGGCTATCGTTTTTGCTGCTTTTTTTCTAAATTTTTCCACATCTTCTTCGTTTTACTAGCGCCGGAAACTCATTGCCAATTTTTTCTCTAGTGATGGCCGGTCTGTTTTTTTCTTGTTTTCCGATACTTTTTATCGCAACTTTCGCCCCATCACTAGGTGTGTTCGCGCGAACACGCTCCCAAGTGGACCGTAACCGTAGACCGTAGCAGCAGACCCTAACAAACCTGCTTCGCTTTGAAGACCTGGCGATGAAGCGAACAGGAAACCGGATCCGCTGGAGGAAGCCACTGCCAGGGGTCTCCGATGCCAATCAACGTGGGGCACGACTCACTCCTGAGATAAGGGTCTCAAAGTCCTACTACGAAGCTAGCCGGGCAACATAGGTCCATCAAAAAAAAGGTCAAGTCAAGTTGGGAATTATTTCTGTTTCCTAGTTTAAAAGGGCTTTGCGGCAATTAGACATTTGTTATGGAGAACTCGTCAAAACTCCGAAGGATGATTTCTAGTGGGTATCGCTTCCACAGGAAGGCAAAACAAAAAAAGGTGTAGACATTTTGATCTGGAGAACTCGTCCAAACTCCGAAATGCTAGTCCGACCTAAGCGTGGGCTGCCAGGGGGTTCACGGTCCTCGGTGAGTACGCGTGTGAACTTCCTATGAGGTCAGTGCTCGAGGAGAATACTGGGCGAGATGTCCCCGACCGCAATAACGCCCAGATAAAAAAAAAGTCCGATTGGTAGATATATATAAAAAAAAAATCAAATTGTAATTTGGCAAAGAAACGTTCTTTCTGGTTCATTGCGGACGAATGTCCGAAGCGTGAAAGCGACCTATCAATTTCCCGTTTAGGTCTTCGAGATCATACAGTGCATTGCCTATTTTTCGAAGCACGCGACACTTCAGGTATTTTGGTAGGAATTTGGCGTTAATGCCCTGTTTGAAGTTACTTAAGGCAAAGTTTTTCCGAAAAACTTCCTGACCTTCCTTATAGTTGACTTGCCTAGAGCGCTTGTTATAGGTGGTTACTCCCCTATCCTTGGCCTGATCTAAATTTCTACGGATCTGCTCACGAATATTGGTCAACTTGTCAGCTCTGCTTACTACCGTAACCTGGTCTTCCCGAAGGCTGCCGAGTTTCTCTAAAATGTTGTACGTTGAGGCATGTTGGACCATATTTTGGCCATATAATGCAAAGTATGGAGAACACTGAATCGCCGTATGAAAATCACTTCTCAAAACTGATAAAATCTCGGGTATATGCTTATCCCAATCGGTATGGTCAGGTTCATCTTTCAGGAAAATCCTAATCTTCGAAACAATTTCTCTATTAACGCGTTCGGATGCGTTTGCTTGGGGAGAATATAATCCCGTCCTCATGTGCGTCACCCCGTAATTTGAAAAAAATTGGTTCATTTCCTTCGAGATAAACTGCTTGCCATTGTCACTGTGAATAAATTGAGGGACCCCTACAGCTGGAAAAATTTCGGAAGCGAAGTAATTTATAACGTTAACAGTGGTGGCTCTCTGCATGGGCTTTAGCCAAACGTATTTTGAAAAATGGTCTAGTACTATGAAGAGAAATTGATTTCGACGCTTAGATCTCGGGAAATCGCAATATAATCGCTGAAATGGCCTCTCGGATTCGAAGGTACTCCCAATAGGCGGCCTCTACTGTTGGTTAGTAGGTTTTACCGATTTGCAGATATCACAACGCTGGACGTATTCCCTGACGTCCTTAGCCTGCTACGGCCAGAAGTACTTCTGCCTAACACGTTCTAAGGTTTTCTGCCACCCGCCATGGTAACTCCGGTTAGCGTCATGTGCTAGTCTCACTGCTTCCTCAGTCAACCCTTTCGGCAACCATAGTCGCCACAGCGAGTCTTCTTCCCCTTCCATTCCCTTACGAAATTTAACCCGTTTGAAAATTACCCCGTCCACCACTCGTAAATCCGGAAGCGATTCCTCATTTTCGGTGACGGTCCGAATCAAGTCTAAATATTCGTTGCTGCTAAATTTGGGAGAGACTAAATCTATTTCCCCGGAAAGTTAACTCTTCAGCATCAAACCGTGACAGCGCATATGGTACTACATTCAGGGTGCCCTTACGATGTTCCATTTTAAAATCGTATCTTTGCAGTAAGAGCGACCACCTCGCCAACCTCCCGCTCAAGTCCTTTTGTGTCATTAACCACTTGAGACTGGAGTGGTCCGTGATAATACGAAACGGTAATCCCTCAACATAGGATCGGAAACGCTTCACGCTGATTATGGCGGCGAGACATTCCAGCTCTGTTACCGTATAATTGCGTTGAGCATTATTCAGCTTTTTCGACACAAACGCGATCGGATGCTCAGCGCCCTCGTCATCGAACTGGAACAACACTCCGCCAACACCTATTTTGGAAGCGTCGCATTGTATTACGAATTCCTTGGAAAAGTCTGGTTGTGCCAAGACAGGAGCGGAACTCAAGGCTACTTTTAGTTTTTCGAAGGCCTCTATAGCTTCAGGGGTAAGCTTGAAAGGGCCTGATGACTTACGGAGACAGTCCGTCAATGGACCTGCCAAGTCAGCAAAATTGGTAATAAATGCCCTGTACTAATTCGCCATGCCCACAAATCTACGCACCTGCCGAGGGGATTTAGGGATCGGAAAGTTTTGAATTGCTTCTATTTTTCCCGGATCCACTTTCAAACACCCTCTGCCTATCAAGTACCCTAAGTAGCGTATTTCCTTCTGACAAAATTTACTTTTCTTCACGTTTATTGTCAGCCCTGCGTCTCTCAAACATTTGGCCACTTCCGCTAGCAATTTCAGGTGGTCTTCAAAATTAGTGCTACATTCCATCAGGTCGTCCAGGTAGACGAAGACGTTCTCTCGCAGACGTGAAGGGATTGCCTTGTCCATCAGCCTACTCATAGTCTGCGGTCCATTGCACAGACCAAATGGCATTACCTTGAAGTGGTACAGAGGCCTCCCCGGAACTGCGAATGCTGTTTTTTCCTTGGAGGACTCTGTCAGTTTGATCTGGAAGAACGCGTCCTTCAGATCAATGCCACTAATAAAATGCGTATCTTTCAGTCTGCTCAATAAGCCTTTGATATGAGGCAGGGGGTACGAGTCTTTCTTAGTCACCGCGTTGACCTTCCTGGAATCTATGCACAGCCTAACTTTGCCTGGTTTCCGAACCAGTACCACAGGACTACACCACGGAGAGTTTGATTCTTCTATAACTCCTAATTCGAGTAACCTGTCTAGTTCGCTGAAAGCTTCGGCTTGCCTCGGTGGCGAAAGAGGGAAATGTTTGCTTTTTATGGGAACGGCATCACCGGTGTCAATGTGCTGCTCCACTAATTTAGTTTGCCCTAGGCCTAACTTCTCGTACGAAGGAAACGTCTCGATGACCTTTTGTAATTCTAATTTCCGGGCTGGTGACAATTCATGGAGGTCAAGTTCTTCTTCCATTTCAGGTCTAATCTCTGTGCACTCTACGCTTTGGAATATTTCGGGAGCTAACGCAAATGCTCTCCAAAAATCTACCCCGAAGTAAGCTTCTTGGAGAAGTGAAGGAACAAGGTAAAAACGAATAACCTTTGTGGTATTCGTGAAGGTGACTGGTAGGGATACTGAGCCTAAAATTGTTTGTTTGTTGCCGCCCGCGGTGTATACGAACGCATGTAAGGGCTGATAATCGAAGCCGTTATCCTCTGGGAATTCTAATCCATTCTTTCCTAAGATGGAGATGTTGGCTCCCGAGTCCAACAACCCTACAAGAAAACTATCCTTAATCTTAGCCTTTACGAGGGGCCTTTCATCCTAACGTGGTGGCTTGCAGTAGTCTACGCTCCTGCACTCTCCTGTGGTATCTCTTGCCACACTTCAAAATATTGTCCGATACCAGGTATTGTTCGAAAATGGTATGTCTTATTTGTTCATACCTATGTTCCCTTTCTTCTAGGTTTGGTGAAAATTGCGTTTGGCAAGCGACGTGGCGGCTACCGTGGTGTGATGGTAGCGTGCTCCGCCTATCACACCGTATGCCCTGGGTTCAACTCCCGGGCAAAGCAACATCAAAATTTTAGAAATAAGATTTTTCAATTAGAAGAAAATTTTTCTAAGCGGGGTCGCCACTCGGCAGTGTCTGGCAAGCGCTCCGATTGTATTTGTGCCATGAAAAGCTCTCAGTGAAAACTCATCCGCCTTGCAGATGCCGTTCGGGGTCGGCATAAAACATGTAGGTCCCGTCCGGCCAATTTGTAGGGAAAAATCAAGAGGAGCACGACGCAAATTGGAAGAGAAGCTCGGCCTTAGATCTCTTCGGAGGTTATCGCGCCTTACATTTATTTTTTTTTTATTTAAGCGACGTCCCTATGCTGGCGTTGCAGAATTCTGGTCGGTTCGCCCATCGCTGATGAGGACGTTTGACTCTCGGATTCAGAACTATTAGAACTGTCTGTACTGTCAGGGTAAGTTATTATCACGAGCACTGGCTGGTGTGGGAGCTATGATGCCGAACGAGGTTCCCCCGCCTTCTCGCTCGGGTACTGGTTTCCCTGCCTGCGATGGTCCCTAGGGCATTTAGGAGTAAATACACCCTTATACCCACATCTAAAACAAAAGGGATTCTTAATGGGTTCCTCACAGTATATATAGGAGTGGCCCATTGACTGGCAATTCCAGCATTGGATTCCTGAATAGTCTGGCCTCCTGTTGCGTCGATATTCTAGCGCCTCTATCTGCGGATCCATTTCGCCGTCCTTGCCTTCCATCCTCATGTCTGGGGTTGCCGCGCGTGCTTCGTTTACATGCCGTCCTGGGTAAGTGGCTCCCAACAGCTTGCTTTCTTTCAGCACTTGTTCACCTCTGCGCGCTACATCGCGTAGATCATGAAGGGTCCTTACATCTGCGTTGAAAAGCAATAGCTTAAGGCTACTGTTGACGTTTCTTTTTATAATGTCAATCAGTAGAAGCTCCGACATGGGTTCTCTTAAGCGCGCGTTCAAGGAAATTATGTCCGTGTGGAACACGTCATAGCACTCGCTTGCTTTTTGCTTACACATGGAGATCTCCATCATGATCTCGTGGTCAGTTTTCAAAGTGCCAAACTCTATTTTCAATGAGTAGCACAAAAAGGCATAAGTCGAGTTTGGATTTTGTTTCGTGAAAAGCCAGTACCATTCTTCGGCCCGGCCGGAAAGAAACAGGTGGAAACTAGCCATTATTTGTTCGTCCGTGCATTGAGTGCGATTACACAAGGTGTCCAGCTTAAAAAGGAAATCTGCTACGCTTCCCGTGCCGTCGAACGCGATTTTCCACTCCTGCGGTTTCACTACTATGCTGCTCGAAGCCGGGTACGTTGGTGGTACTACGGTTGGAAGTGGGTTACGGTCCATCCTATTTGCGTTCCGGTTCTGATGAATTGATTGCTGCGCAGATTCGAGAGCGGCGTTGATCTGGTCCATATTGTTTCTGATTGACCCCATCTCCCTCCGCATTTCCTCCTGCGAAGCCTGGAACAGTCGGTGCAGTACTTCCACCCACGAGTCTCCACGAGTAGCTTCGTTCTGCATTCCTGCGTCATTTGCCCGGTCATCTGCAGCTTCTCTTATATTTCCCATTCCATAATTAGGTGGTAAAGCACCAGCTCCATCTGGTGCGGAGGTCGACACATTGGTCATTAGCCCCGAGATATCATGCGCGTTTAATAGGGGTGCATTCGGATTACTGGTGCTTCCAGGTCTGTCCAGTTTATCGCGAGGGTCATTCAGGTCCGAGCCCATATTTGGCCCCGCGGGATCTCCATATGGTCCACCTACTGTGGTATGCACTACCAAGGGACGCCTGGCCTTGGGGAAAGCCCCCCTATTATTACCGCCCCGGTTCTGGTTTCCCCGAAAGCTTCCTGCACTCCCGAACGGAGTATTTCGGCCCGGTTGGCCGTACGACTGCTCGCGTGACATAGTCCGGTGAAAAAAAAATGTAACTAGTTATGTGGTAGTTGATAAAAACTTTTGCTGCGTAATGCAGTTAGGGGTCAGGAAAAAAAAAGGTCAGAATTCCCCCTTCACATTATACCCTAAACGATGGGTTGGTTTAAAAATAAAAAAAATTATATATAGGTATAAAAAAAGTGCGCGAGGAAATACCAAAAAAAACTCGCAAGCATAAACACCAAAATAGCTAGCCGTATCTAACAAAAAAAAGTCGAGGCTGCACAAAAAAAATTTATTAGTTATATATATGTTTTGTATGATTAATGGGAAGGCTGATGGGCCGATTCCTCCAGAAGGCACGGGGTACAACAAAAAAAAAGTCACATAAATTCATTCATACTTATCCCTAGTGCTCCCAACCGCAGTGCGAGGGGGTCTTAAGGCCCCCCTCCGAGACTGGTTGTGGCCACTAGGGTCGGTACCGGGCACACACGGGTTGGTCTCAACACGCCCAGCCGCAACGCAGGGGCAGTCTCCAGGGGCTCGCCCCTGGGACTGGTTGGGGGTGTTGAGGCCTCCCGTCCATTCTCACTGGACACCCCTCCTGCCTCCGCCGCAATGGGTGGAGCGGTTTCGGAACCGCTCCCTCAGTCTGGTGGGACAGGAAGGAGTGCCACTTTGAATCCCAGCTCAACCCGTCACAATCCAGGTGGCACTATGGGTTGCCACCTGAGACGTGGGATGAGCTGGGGTCCTACAACTCATCCACTCACACACTCATACCAACGACACATTCCGGGAAAATAAAAACCCCAATTACAAAAAAAATAAAGTGCGTGCAGCACTGCCTCTTCGGGTGAATACAAAAATCCGAAGGACTTGACGTGTAGTCCATGGCTCCTTCGGCCACTGCCCCCGATGACCAGCCCGTACAACCTGATCCGTCCAACCATCCCACCGCAACGTAGGTGGCAGCTCCTGTGGCTGCTCACTCGGACTGGTGGGATGGTCAACTCCACAGGTTGACTCGACTGACCCCCGCGACCAGCGCCTCAGGCGCCACGTCGGGCGCCATCTGTTATGGCGCCCTCAGTAACTGTCAACGATGATCACTCCAGAAAACTTGATCCATCCAACCATCCCAACATCAGCGCGACAGCGCCTCAGGCACCAAAGCCCGTTGGGCGCCATCTGTTATGGAATCGCATCTACGTTGGAAGCAGTAAGGAAGGCGGTCGGCATGATGTGGTGGTGCACATTGGCTAGTCATTGTCGGCTGGGGCGGGTCCTAGCCAACCTTACTGTTCCTGCGCCATAATCAGAAAAAAAGGTCATATCATGCCTTTAAAAAAAACTGACAAAAGCGCAGAACTAATTCAAAACGCTCAAATGGACTAAAACAACATCCGGTCGAACCGGATGTCACGGACAGACCGTTAAAATATTCAAAATTTAAACTCAAAATTCAAAAAAAAAAGTCTAACGCAACAAAAATTACCGAACCGGACATGACCGGTTACTAACTCTAAAATCAAAATTCAAAAAAAAACTGCTGAAAAATAAAATTGCAAAAAAAAAGCTGAAAATTAAAATAAAAAAGAAAAGGGTAGAATATAACTTGGGGGCGCCGCGGGTGTTGTTGCGACGCCCGGTGCATATTCCCACCCTCAATAACCATGGCCACTGACGCACCTGATTTTCAGTGGCCCTTACCTGCTTTACCTTATGCCTTCTAAATAAAGGGCGTTCGTTGTATTACGCTGCAGCGTACTGCTAGCCCTGGAGGCGGAGATGGTGCCGGACGCTGTTCCAAAGGTGGTAGTGTACTTCGTAGACGTAGAGAAAGGGGTTTATTTGCGGATAACAAGGGTTCTCATCGCAATTAGTTTAGTGCCGTTTGAATCCGAATCGGAATCACTAGTACTTTCCTCACTAGGTGTGACTGTGAAACGCGGACCTACTTCAACTGGATATTCTATACTTTGAGTTTGTGCCAACACAACACAACCGTTGTAATGTTTATTACTGCCCAAAACAGACGAGTAGAAAAGAGGTTTGTCGGAATGGACTTTGCGCTATCGACTCTTCCTAGTTTCTGGGCATTTACTTGAATACGTGCACAGCCGGCGAGGGTGTTTTGCGATTAGTTGAGTATAGTTGAGGATGCGCTGTTGATGTGAGCCATAAAGTTACTGAAGCAGTATCGGTGCTTGACGCCTTTGCTGTAGATGTTGTGCCAATAGATGTTACACGATCCTTTTGTATAATCGCAGGGCCGCCAAAAATTAGGCTTTTCATTTTATAAAATTTTTCCGATTAACTGAGCAAAACTCTTGCTTTTTTTCCCGGCCGGAAAAACGTGGCTATCGTTTTTGCTGCATTTTTCTAAATTTTTCCACGTCTTCTTCGTTTTACTAGCGCCGGAAACTCATTGCCAATTTTTTCTCTAGTGATGGCCGGTCTGTTTTTTTCTTGTTTTCCGATACTTTTTATCGCAACTTTCGCCCCATCACTAGGTGTGTTCAATTTCATAAAAATGAAGAAAACGCAAAAAATTACAAACATATTCCACAAAAAATTAGTCTCTTAGTCATGACGTATCCAAAACAATAAATAAAATCTACAAAAGTTATTAAATTCACCAACTCAAATATTTTTAGGTTATGGATATGGCGATAAACCAAAAACCAATTGGTTGGCTATGGTATGGCTATGGCGTTAGCGTTATGGTATGGCACCATTAATCGATTACACTGATTTCCATAAGGTAGGTTCGATCATCTGTTTTATCTGGTTATGTTTATATGGTTATAAGTCACCATTAATTGGCCCTTAAAGCGTGCGATACCTAGAAACTGGCTGGACTTTTGAACAATACCCTGCAAAATTGTTGGATTACGTGTTCCATTTTCTTCATGTTGGAGTACTCTAACAATGCCCTTTGCAATGCGTTTGCGGACCACCATCAGCCGATCATTGCTCGTTTTTTAACGACCGTGATCACGACACGATGACGATCGAACAGAGTTGCTAAAAGTAAAATATTGCATACAAATAACTGATAGTAAAATTTTACTATGACAACTCTGATAAAATGCAGCCGCGCACTGGTTTTATGTATACATACTATAGTATAGAGAAATTTTAGTTTCTTTATTCACGCAAATGCTAAATAACATAAGAATATTCGTAGTAAAAAATATAAAAGTTGTATTGCCCCTCTTCATTTACTTTCATTTTAAATTAAATTCACTCCGATAATTCTTTCCGACACAATTTCTCTTTAGTACTTTGGCATATGATCCTCTGTTGGTGCTCCATGGAGTACTATAGTGAAAGTACTTTGAAAAGTATTCTCACGTATGTACTCTATGGAATACTCACAAACAAAGCTAGAGTGGGATCACCTACTCCTCTCCTAAGACATCGCAATGTTAATTGGAGCACATTTTTTGTATGAATACAGATTAGTTTTGGACACTCCTATACTCCCAAAGGATTATTCCTTACATTATTTATGGAGTACTCGCGTTTTTTGAAGGTGACTCATTTATGGTGAAAAATTTATCACGATGGCAGCACTTACAAATTCTATTATTGCGTACACCCTGTGTTTGATAAACAAACAAAACGTCACAAAAATGTCAGAAACGCGACAGTGATAGATAAATTGCCAAGACGAAAAGTTTAATTTTAATACGTCTGAAAGTTTTACGAGTGATTTCTTTTAGCAATAAATATAAAATACAATAAAACTCGTACTTGCATATAAAATATCCTTCACTCGTTCACCTGTCCCTCATCGCATAATACAGTTCATCAATATTACAACAAAAATTTTGATAAAAAAAGTGAAGTGCCAGTATTTTACGAAGTGTGCGCGACTTTAACGGTGTTAAATTATATGCTAATAATATTTGCATATTAAACAGTTGACATTGACGCACATAACACCAATTCAAACCAAAAAATAAATAATGCTGAAATTTCAATATAGAATATTTTATATGTTGCCGTTCTTGCTGCTATCAATCAACACCGCCTTTGCATGGGGTAAGTGAATTTAAGAAATCTTAAGGAACAAAACGCGACAAGCATCACTGGTAGATAAGGCCGTGATGATATACAACACAACGTGATTGTATAATTTATTGGCATTTGAAAAAAAGATAAAATTACCAAATATTTACAAGGCACACACATTTGAGCATACATGCATTAATTAGCGTCAAATTTAGCTTAAGCTTTGCTGGGTTTAATTTAAAAATGTGCCAGTAAAATGAGTAAAATAATTTTTATTTATGGATAGCAAAAATTCATTAGGTTATGTAGCAAGCTGTTAACCAAATTACACTGATAAAAAAATGGCAAGTAATTGCCGGCGCTGAGTTTGCTTTTATACCTATAGGTATGTTTGTTTACTGCATATACTACTATTATCAGTAATAGTAGCTAGTCATTATATAAATTAAAAAATGCACTTGAATGGCAATCTTATATTCATGCCATAAACGTATTACACAATCCCCCAGCGGGTTAGGGGTGGGTCAGAATATACCCGCGGTAGGTATGCCTGTCGTAAGAGGCGACTAAAATACCAGATTCAAGGGTCTGTGTAGCGCAACCCTGCAGGTTGCCAGCGCAACATATAGCTTCTCCAAACCCAATTGTCAACCTCACCTATCCGCGGCGAATCCTGTTTCACTAACAGACGAGGCTCTGGCGAACCTAAGCTCCTTATGGAACTTGGGGTTGGGGAGGGAGGGGATGGCCTGAAGGTTTGGTGTGGCCACATAAATCGTTCCCGAGATGGTCGGGCCAGCACCTTAATGGTGCTGTGGTACCGGATCTGTATCCGGCAAAGGACCATCACATCGATAACACTCCCTAAAGCCTTCGGGGAGCAACCTTATCTCTACAACAACAACAATAAGCTTAAACCTGACCCTACCTTCACACAAACGGCGTTCTCTGATCAACTGATTGTTCTAGGCGTTACAAAAACCGAAAAAGGAAAAGAAGCGACACCCAGGCCCAACTGACACGAAAGTCCTAAAACGTATTCAAAATTGTCTGTAAAACTTAGGGTAACGTTTTATAAGACGGGGACTACCTAATTTTTATCCGAAATTATCAAAGGTGGTATCAAAAGACGCGTTTCGACCTACGTTTTTAGAATCCAAAAGCGAAAATTAAAAATCATTTTGGTCAAGAGATATTTACAAAAAACCGGTGCAAATTTTTAAGTGGTGGTTATATTTTGCCAGGTTTGTTGCACGCACACATACACTAATACAGAACAGTGTTTTGCGCGGATTTAATTTTGATCCCCAAACCCACCCAGCATAATTTTTTACATCGCGGTCGAAACCCCCAAAGCAGAGATGTTCTGTGCAAAAATACAATGGATCGGGCCCCATATTTCGCACCCGCTCGGGGTCATTTTATGTATTTTTTTTTAAATATCTTTCAACAGAAATTAAATTTGTTAATTCCTTTTTCGGAATTAGATGGTGCACCGCCTTGCAAAACGTTACCAAACTTATGCCCTGTTTTTCAATGCGAGTTTAAACTACAGTTAAAGTTGACTACAGTTTAACACCCCAGCGGGTTAGGGGATCAGAATATACCCGCGGTAGGTATGCCTGTCGTAAGAGGCGACTAAAATACCGGATTCAAGGGGCTGTGTAGCGCAACCTTTCAGGTTGCCAGCGCAATATATAGCTTCTCCAAACCCAATTGTCAACCTCACCTATCCGCGGCGAATCCTGTTTCACTAACAGACGAGGCTCTGGCGACCCCAAGCTCCTCATGGAACTTGGGGATAGGGAGGGAGGGAATGGCCTGAAGGTTTAATGTGGCCACATAAATCGTTCCCGAGATGGTCGGGCTAGCACCTTAATGATGCTATGGTACCGGAGCGTACCGGATTTTTATCCGGCAAAGGACCATAACATCGATAACACTCCCCAAAGCCTTCGGGGAGCAACCTTATCGCTACAACAACAACAACAACTACAGTTTAACCTTGCAACTTTGTTCGATAACATAAATCCTTGAACTAGACATTGACCTGCGCTAACTATCAGTCTAGTTATTTTTTGTTTACATTGGACTGCAAAGTTCTATTTTAATAATATATAACACATGAAAATTCTTGTGGAAGAAGAAAGAGAACTTTCCAAAAAGTCGTGAGCTACCCAGGTTACACTTGTTGTTGTTGTTGTTGTAGCGATAAGGACACTCCCCGAAGGCCTTGGGGAGTGTTATCGAGTTGTTGTTGTTGCTGTTGTAGCGATTAGTTACTCCCCGAAGGCTTTGGGGAGTGTTATCGATGTGATGGTCCTTTGTCGGATACATATCCGATACGCTCCGGTAACACAGCACCATTAAGGTGCTGGCCCGACCATCTCGGGAACGATTTATATGGCCACATTAAACCTTCAGGCCATCCCTACCTCCCCACCCCCAAGTTCCATGAGGAGCTTGAGGTCGCCAGAGCCTCGTCTGTTAGTGAAACGGGATTCGCCGCTCGAAGGTGAGGTTGACAATTGGGTTGGAGAAGCTATATATTGCGCTACACAACCCCTTGAATCCCAGTGTTATCGAGTTGATGGTCCTTTGCCGGATGCAGACCCGTACGTTCCGGCACCAAGCCCGACCATCTCGGGAACGATTTGTTATGACCACATGCGACCTTCTAGGCCATACCGGCCTCCCACCCTTTAGATTCACGAGGAGTGCGGGTCGCCAGAGCCTCGGTTGTTAATGGAACAGGATTCGCCAGTAGGATTCGGATAGGTGAGGTTGACAATTGGATTTGGAGAAGCTATGTATTGCGCTGGCAACTTGAAAGGGCTGCGCTACACAAACCCCTTGAATCCGGTATGTTAGTCGCCTCTTACGACAGGCATACCTACCGCGGGTATATTCTAACCCCCTAACCCGCGGGGGTCCTGGTTACACTTCGGTCTGAATAATGTCATTGGATAAATTTTTGTCCATCCAGAATTATAATTTGCTTGCGTGCCATTTATGTGACATTAAGAATATCTTTTCTAAGCAATATTTTTCTCGGAACTTAAATCTGAGACTATTAGCAGTTATGAGCTATATTTAATTAATACAATCGTTGAGGTGGATGTTGTTGTTTCCTTATACTGATATTATTTTTTTCTGTTATCAATAATGCGTATATACATATGTATGTGCTTACAATATGCACTCTCGTGTCTATAGCAGTGGTGCACAGGGGGTTTTCCAAAGACGCTAAGAAGACAAATTTACAATTAATTTAAAAAAAGAAGAGCTAAGAAAAAATATTTATGTTTTTGTTGTAATAAACTTTTATTATATTTTTCAAATGTTATTTATTAGTTTCTCGAAAATATACCCTGACTAACAATAACTATGGATGATGGTATTTTGGAGCTGAGCCCGCATCGCGGTAACGATTTTATATACTTTCAACATACATATGTACATATAAACATAAACATAGGAGGCTTCCCCAAGCGTAGGTGAGGTTAACCCCTTAAAGGGGGTGCGCTATCTAAACCCTCGAAACCCAACAAGTAGGCAACTATTGTTATTTGAAACAAAACAACATCAAAGAAACAAGTTTTTTCAATTAGAAAGAGTGTTTCTAAGCGTAGTCGCCCCTCAGCACTGATTTGGCCAACACTCCGAGTGCATTTCTGCCATCAATAGCTCTCAGTGAAAACTCATATGGCTTGCAGATGCCGTTCGGGGTCGGCGTAAAAAAGTGATTATTAAAAGGAGCACGACGCAAATTGGAGGAGGACTTTGGTCTAAAATCTCTTCGGCGGTTATCGCGACTTGCATTTATTTATTTAAATTTTTTAGTACTTTGTGTAATAATGTTATGATTTGTCTGTAGCTATGGACGCCAACTGAAAAAGCGCATACGATTTGTACAATTCCAGCCGGCGATTCCTATACGAACGAATGAAATACTAAAGAAATACATGGGCATGAAATGATCGCTTAGACGCTTGGAGTGCTGTTACTTTTGGTTTTCGGTTAAGTTACCTATATGGAGAAAAAGTTCATTAAAGAGCTAATGCCGCTCAGGTTCAATAAAATTATCTTGTCCCCGTAGCTAAAGCGCAAGGCGGTTCACGGATGGGTCGAAGTTGGTGGGAAAGGTTGGGGGGGTTATTTTGTCAAGAGCTAAGTCTAAGCCGCAAGTTTAAGTTGGCTGATCACTGCAGTGTATTCCAAACGGAAGATGCCGCGATTAAGGAAGCCAAGCCGCTATCAAGACCTTGAGCTCAACTACAGTGCGATCGAGGGTGGTCTGGGAGTTCCTGACCTCGCTTGCAATTGCATCGACTTATTTTACAATTAAGATTATCTGGGTCCCGGACCATAGTGATATCCCGTGGAACTGTCAAGCGGATCTCTTAGCCCGCATCGGTACAACTGAACCGGATGAAGATGGCTGTAGGGATTTCGGGATTCCGCTGGCCAGCTGAGGATTACTCTTCCATAGCTGGCCCTCGAGTCAGCTCAGCAAACGTTAGGCAGACACCACACCATACGCAAAAGTATATATGTAGGTGTGTACATACATACATATGTATGTGTTTGAGACCACGTGCATATAAATTTCTTGAATGAGTTCTATTATATTAATGTGTATACATATGTACGTTGTATTATGGTGTGATGTATTTGCGGGCATCAGCGCCATAACGATTGTCAATTTAGTCACGTAGTCCATTTCTTTTCCCTTTACACTTTCGACTTAGCCATATGCTTTCGTTTGCATATTTTTGTTGGCTATTTGATATTATTGTTTTAGAAACGTTACATCGCTCTTTCTATAAAAAACAAAACAAATTTGCTTATGTATACATGAATATATCTTCGCATTTTTTTAACTTTTATTCCACCCGATCATCATCTTTTGTACTCCGTTATATTTATATCTACTCGTATTGCTTCAGAGAACTGCACAGGTGGCTGGTTTTGCAGATCATGAACGTTGCGTAAAGCCTCCATTACTGATACTTAGCATAGACTTGACTTGACTTGAGAAATATCACCTACAGTTCTGTTAAATGAACAGTGCATGTTACTGATTACTCAAAACTTGGCAACCCTTAAGTTGACTTAGAAGTCTCTTGAATTTTGATTTTCTATGTAAGTTCTAAGTGACGTTTACATTTTGAGATGCCATTTGTTTGTTTCCATGTCATTTTGACATTTTGTCATACAAATTGACATTTATTTAAAAGTAAATTTCAAACCTGATTATGATGCCAGATTGTATGCGCTAAGTGGAGTATAATCGTGGCTAAGTTGCCAAGTCAAGTCAAGTCTATGCTAAGTATCAGTAATGGAGCCTTTATTCTTCGTTTAAGTCCCTATCAATTTTGAGATAACCAACACTATTAGAAATATATTGCTGGTTGGCAACGGCACAAGAAATGCTGCTGGCAACCATATCAACGGGTGGTTGTGTGCGTATCGGGTGATTGTCGCTTGCCCGGCCACCACACAAGCAGAAAGCATCAAGCGCCATTTGTATTCAAAATTCGTAGAGTGCAGACGTAAACATGTCATCGGATGACGATTTTTTATTGCTTGTAACTGCAGTTGTTTTGGCGGAAAAAAATAAAAAAGAAAGTAAATTAAAATTGCAGTAAACTAAAGCTTAGAAGTTTTTGCAAAATTCAGAAGAATTTTTCGAATTTTCATAAAAATTTTTGAACTTTTGTCTAAGAATTTTTAGAATTTTTTCGAGTATGCAGTTTTGTAGCTTCTTAAATTTTAATATAATAAGATGCTAATCTTAACCCGCTAAGATAATTACCTGATTTTTTTATATGGAAAAAAAATGCAAAGGTCAGATGGAAAAAAATTGCCAAAAATCAGATAATTTCCTTAGTGCATTCGTAGGTTTCAATAAACCGCAACGTAAAATCTTTTTCTTCCGCGAACTTGCTGATTTCACGTTCTTACAAAACTAACACACTAATGCTTGTCAATCACGTTGGCCACGATCAAATAGACCAGCTGTCAAGCGAAAAAATCTAAAAATTTTGATTTTCATCAACGCGAAGCCGACAACAAGTACGTGTTAGCACGACTACCGCCGATTGCTATGGTAACCACCCATTGCTATGGTTACCAGCCCGCATATAGGAGCATATTGGTTTTATTTTTTGTTAGTGTTGTAACGATAAAGACGATTTAGGGAGCGTTATATATGTTGGTGATCCTTTTCCAAATACAGATCCGTTACGTTGCGGAAAAAGGCACCATTGAGGTGGTGACCATATCGGTAACGATTTAACATGACTACATTGAACCTTCTAGAGCATCCCGCCCTCACCCCCTAGTTCCATGAGAAACTTGGAGCGACAGAGTCTCGCCTAAGATAATGTATTGCATTAATTTTATTTTTTCCCACCACTCAGCTGAATTTAAAACAAATAAAATAATTTTAAAAAAATGCTTAAGTTAAACTGTTTTATTGAAAACAATACATACATTAAGTAATAATAATACTAAAAGCTAGAAAATAATTAGGAAATAGAAATTTCACGCGCCCAACGTGTTTATGTAGTTGCCTGATCAACGCCCTAGATTGATGAGGAGTGTGATTACTAGTATCTAGGACCTACCTAATTATTTTCTAGCTTTTAGTATTATTATTACTTAATGTAGGTACTCTTTTCAATAAAACCGTTTAACTTAAAAATTTTATTTTCAAGTTTTTATTTAATTGCCTATTATTTCTCATGCTATTTAGTTCATTTGGTGACTCATTATTACAAGGACTCTTTCCTGATAATTTGTTACAATCTAAGTCCTCAATGCATAATTCTTCCAAAGACTTTACTGGACTCAGCACCACGTAGGCTTGTCCCTCCTCGAACTCCAAATTTGTTCCAAATATAAGCCAAATTGGACCACAAATACGATTTTTTGGAATATGTCGATCCGTGCGACACCAATCGGAGTTTTTTTCTTATAATTGCATTGTCATCAGGTTCTGAACTATATTCCAAGTTTCAAGCTTGTAGCTTATCGGGAAGTTACTTAAATTTTAATTGCAAAATTCTGTTAAATAAAATCGTTTAAAAACATCGTTATTGGTAGTCTTCTATGCCCCACTAAAATGAATGAAGCATCATTTTTAAATTTTATTAAACAATTTTTCAGTTTCAATACCACTACAGCAAACTTTTTTCGGGGAAGTGGACGAGGAACCGAACAAATTCTATTCATAGTTCAATTTGCCTGAAGTTTGGTATATTGTATGTAGGTAGCCTTTTTTCCAAATTAGTATTTATGACACTTTTATTTCCGGACCAGGAACAGGGTGGGAGTGGGACTGATACTAGAACTGGAACTGGGGTCGGGGCTGGGAATGTGGGATGGAGAAGAATTAGAACAAATAGAAAGAAGAGAAAAAAAGAAACTCCTTCCTGTGGAAGAGATAGATTTAGACGAAGATAGAGAGATAAGGATAGATGAAGCGGAATATAAGTGAGGAAAAAGACGGTGAGGGCGAAAGAGAAGCAGAAAGAAGAAAGCCAGAGGGGGGAGTAAATAAAACGATAAAGAAAAGTGGGAGAGGGTGAGTAAGAGGTAACAACTTCTTAAAAGTAATGCAGCTAGACCAAAGTTAGGACAGAACAACGTCTGCCGGGTTTGCTAGTACATATATGAAATTCTCGTGTCGCAGTGTTTGTATTTGAACTCCTTCGAAACGGAGCGACAGATTCTCAGGAAACTCTGTGAGCATATTTAGTAGGTTTGAGAATTGGATCTTATCTATTTTTCATACCACTTTTTTAGATAACATTTTTTGTTTACATTTTTGACGAAACAACATTTAAAAATACATACAACCCTCTGGGACTAGGACTGGGAATAAGGGATGGAGAAGCATAAAAAGAGCTAGACAGAAGAAAAATGAGGGAAGGAGAAAGAGATAGAGTTAGACAAAGATAGAGAGATAGGAATAGATGCAGCGGGGGAGGGAGATGGAGAGGGAGCTAGAGAGAAAAGAAGGGATGGGAAAGACGGATAGGGAAAAAAGATATGCGGAGAGAAGAGTGAACAAACGGAAGAAGAAGGGAGGGATAGTAAGAGGTAAAAACTTCTTGAAAGTTATGCTGATAGACCAAAGTTAACGCAAAACAACAACTGCCGGGCCTGCTAGTTATCTATGTATACATATAATGAAAAACCATTGTTGCCGTATAAAATTGCTGTGGCGAATTTTCACATCACTAAATAAATGCACAACAACAAAAACATTAAAGCAAGCTACATAAACATATTAATCATCATTTACTCACATACATACAAGGCAACGGAAAGATACGCACAAACACATGTAATCATCAGCCGAAATAGTACTCACATATACACACGCATATAGCTATGCGAGAGGCTATAAACTACAAATACATACGCATATAGCTGGTAACCAATTAAGAGATTCTAGAAGAAGAAACGTCTAGACATTTGGAGAAATATGCGGACAAGGCAACAGAGAGTATAAAAGCAGGCGAGCTGAGTAGTCAGTAATCAGTTTGATTTAAACACGCTATCAGTTGCGAAGTTAACTATAATTGTGAAGTATAATTGTACCACTCCCAAAGTTATCTAATAAAGACCATTTTGCATTACTGAATATTGGAGTTATTTATTCGACAATTTAGCGATTCGCACGTTTGCAGAAGTTGTAAAATAAGCGGAGTTTCCCTTAGTTCGTTACAATACTTACCATAAAGGCGGCCTTAAACCTTGTGTGGATTTGAGTCAACTAAGTTTAGTTTAGCAAGTTAGTTCTTTGAGTATTATGAATATGATGAACATCATGATAATCAGTTGCCGAAAGGAAATAAGAGAATGTAGATTTCCATACCTATCTAATGTACCCTGTACATATGTATGTATCTGCATATATTATACATACGAGTATAACCTTTATTATTTTCACTATTTAATTCACATTAAGACTTTAGTGCATAACTCGATTGAACTCAAAATGTTATTGACTGTTTTTTTAGCTCAAAAAGAAACAAGAAAAAACTTCATGAATGTGCAAAGCTAAGTAATTTTGTGCAATTTCTTATGTTTTAATTAATGTACGCTGAAAGAAAAAAGACTAGTAAAATCAACCAAAATACGGGTCAATTCAACCGAAATTTCTGTCAATTTTTATCCATCGCAAGAAGATGTTGAATCAACTGCGCACAAATCGTTGATTCGGAATTGACCGTTTTAGTAGTCAAATGAACAAAAAATTTGTTGCGACAGCTTTGTACGAAAGTACCTATGTTGCGGCATTTGCAAGGCAGATGAGTTTTCACTGAGATCCTTTCATGGCAGAAATACACTCGGAGTGCTTGCCGAACAGTGCCGAGGGGCGACCCGGCTTAGGAAAATTTTCTTCTAATTGAAAACCCTTATTTCTAAAATTTTTATGCTGCTTTGCCCGGGATGTGAACCCAGGGTCTTCGGTGTAGCAGGCGGAGCACGCTACCATCACACCACGGCGGCCGCCATATACATACGTAAATATGTGCATACATATAGTACACAGCATACATAAGTACAAAGTAGAGAGCGTAAAATTCTCTTTGAAATTTGCTCATGTATTGACTGTTGATCGCTGTTGAAATGACCAGTGAGATCAATTGTGTTAACAAAAAAATCAGTTAGATTGATTAGGAATCTGTCAATTTTACAGAATTTTGTTAACTTAAGAGCGACAATTTCTCTTCTGTTGAAATGACTAAACTAATTTGTTCGCTTGACAAAGAATCGAATTAACCATAATTCGGTTAATTTCACCGAATCTCCGTTTAGTCAAGAACAACAGAAACGATTTGTTGATTTTACTAGCACCATTTCTTTCAGTGTATGTATGTAGGTATGTGCATATGTACATACAGAGGCGAAAAATACGTACACGAATAAATGTTTTTGTTTTAACTAATTAACTGGATTTTAACATTACGAATAACTAATTTATAATAACTGCTAAGTAAAGTTGGGTGTGCTTGCATGATTTAGAGTGCTAGATTTACAAGCCTTAGGTTTCGAGCTTTAAATCTGGAACAAGAAAAATTTAAAAATATAATTCGGCTATTCACGTAACCGTGCTTAACAGGTTGACTGCTTATGTGCTTATATTTCTACTCTATTACTTAAACAAAATACACTAGATACAACAATTTTTCAAAGAGATAAATTTTTTGATTTGTAGAAAATCTCTTCATTTAAACTTCATCTGCCTTAACGGCATTCGATGCCTTTCAGCGATGGAGCGTTTGATATGAATTTTAATCGGAAGAGAAGCTCGGCCCAGTATTTGACAACGTTGATTTTACATCGAATTGTTATTACTTATTACTACTTGCTAACGTTACCTATTCGTATGTTTTCAACATTTAGTTTTCACACTGCCGTAACATTATTTTTGAGGTCATTGATTCATGAAAAGAAAGCGAAATATGTTTTACTCACATCCTACGTACTTCTACTTTTGAAATGTTCAAACAATCATTATTATTTTATCGAACTGTGTTGGGTATCTGCCTAATACCAATTTCACGCAGAGGGCTTATCAAATAATTAGTAAATCCTTCTACATTAAATCCATTATTAAACTCAACCTTTCCTACAAAATTCAAATTTTTAATTATCTCAATACGGCTTTATTGAATGTCAAATTGAGCATTGTGGATAAGACAAGTGTTATAACTTCTAACTTCTGCATAGACGTCAAAATTACAAATAGAATGGCTCACCTGATTTTCAAAGTGACTATCGTGATCTCATCCTGTTTATCTTTCTATAACCCACTGAAGATAGGTGACCTTATGAGCCGCCATATTGAACATCCTGTCAAAACGCTGCCAAAACGCTAAAAAGTAGCCATCTTGAACATCCTGTCAGGCAGTTGACGGATAAGATATCACACTTATTTGATCCACAATGAAATTGAGTATATGTAATAATTTGGGAAAAATTTAAACAATGTGCCATCAGGACGGACAAGGCGACAGCTGTTTCGATTATACCATGGTTCAATTATATGGTTGGCTCATCTGTAAAGCAACAAAATATGTCTGTTCAAATTGTCAAAATCTGTGTATTGGTGTTGGTGCGAATTATATGGAATGGAAACATAAACACCCTTATCGCGAGTTTTTTTTTCGTCCGAAAATATTCACAATTTTTGTTCACCCTATCGCAGAGGGTGGCGAAACAATTTTTCGTGTTCGAAAAAGATTTCACCTTATCGGCAACTCTTTGTTCGGCGAAATGAACAGTGGGGAAACCCAAATTTGTTCACATATATTTTACAGGCGAACGAGAGGAAAACAAAATGAAATTAATTTTTAATTTTGAAATTTGGTACTCTTATAATTATTATATGTACATTTATTATTAGAAATAAATCAATAAATAATGCACAATCATGCACAGTCGGCCAAGTTATCCATTGTGGACAAAGCAACGGTTCCAAAATGTGGAGCACCTCTCTGAAACAAGATTGGCTAAGACGCACTCCTTGGTCCTTTAGAACGCCTTTCCCTATGCGAAAAAACGAAGACATGTACTCAACTTTACAATTGGTGGAACTGCAAATTTGTGCTTCAATGGGGGCAAGGAGTTGGTAAGATATCTTGCAAATATTAGAATGCCGACTTGTTTAGCCTGTAATATTGACGAAAACTAATTGAAAAAAATTAACTTGTTATTCAAAAGTGCGAAAATAGTAATTTTTAGCTTACAGTGAATCATTTAGCTTCAAAGGGTTAGAACTGTCCCTTAATTGCCTCCGAATCGCTTTCACATTTATATTCTCCTCGCACCCAATCAATACCAACCTAAGTGCAATACTAAACATTATTTTATACATTTTTTATTTCTATTTTTGTTGTATTTTAAGGAAATATATGCTTGTTTACAAAATTTACACAATTGCAAGTAAATTATTTGTTCACTGCTAGTTCACATTAAAGCATCAGCTGTTTCGAAGTGAACTTTTGTTCGCCCGAAATTGCCGATAGGCGGAAAAAGTTCACCCGAACAAATTAAGTTAAGGCGAACACTTTTCCGCGTGAACTTCGCGATAAGGGTGAAAACTTAGCATGCAATGAAATAAATAAAATCAGCTGATGAGATGAGCCAACCATATAATGAACCATGATTATACCTTGTAAATCTCTTCAATTGAGTCTGTTTTGCTTCGTGTTTGGGATTTTATTTTCAATGTATCAAATGACAATGAAAAAGAAAATTATTCTCAATAATGTACAAAAAAAAAACGCCTCCATTGTAAAAAATTTTTGCAAAAAGCGTAAAATTATTTGAGGGCTGCTGGCGGATGTTCGTTAATGAAGCAAATGGCTCTGTGTGAATAGTATAATGTTATTGTTTAATTAAACAAAATTGTGATTCCTTTAAGTTTCTGTGTGAAATTGGCATACGATTTCGAGCATTTCTTTCGATTATCATTTATAAGACATCAAATGGGATAAGACTAGATAGATAGATTTTAGTGAGACTGCACTGCGACCTATAGTCCTATTTTGCTCTCATTCTCTTCACAGCACCGCATCCAAATTGTGTTCGGCTGAAGATAGTGTATATGCCTACTTTCTAATTTTAGCGGTGCACAGGTCCTTAGCCTTCTTCCAGCGATTGAGGCACATTCGAGCAGGCAGAGGCTATTTGACCAAATATCCAGTTTGTGCCTGTGACTTTTTAGTCTGCAGTGACCCAGTATGCCGTTAAAATTGTGAGACTGCTTTTTGGAAGGTAATAGCCCTTTAATGCTTTGAGTTTTATCCTTTGCCTGCTGGAGTCCGGCACTTTCGCGCCTGTGTTGTTCTTTGAGGCATGCCTAGTCTTGCGTGAGCTCTTCCCTTATAGTTTGTGATCTTATTGCCATGAAGGGCTCAGGCCCTTTTGGCTTTTCTGCCACTGCCTTCCTGGCCAGCCGGTCCGCTTTCTCTTTTCCATCCACCCCCCTGTGGCCAGGTACCCAAACCAAAGAAATAATATCAGCCTCTAAACTATGGCTCGAAAAACATGGAAGTGATTGCACTTTCGAATACGCATTATCAGCACAATTGAGATATGCAATGTGAAGCCCCGCCCTAAACAGTGTAACCTCTCCACGCACTCAAGGACTATTGATGATCTAATCTCAACTGAAGATATTGTGTCCCACGTACCTTCATTTTCCAGCGCTATTTTGAACGCTTCTTAATCAACTTCCTGGTGTCATCCCTGAGAAGCTGGATGAGTGCAATCTGTTCATTCAGTATCTCCAAATTCTGCGACTGTGTCACTTAAAAAAATTAATATATGCAAGGCGCGATAACCTCCGAAGAGATTTTAGGTCGAGCTTCTCTTCCAATTTGCGTCGTTCTCTATTTTAATACAAATTGACGGGACGGGATCTTCATGCTTTATGCCGAAGAGCGACCCTAATTGAAAAAACTTGTTTCAAAATTTTTAATGCTGCTTTTCCCGGGACTTGGACCCAGGATCTTCGGCGCTACCACCACACACTGCCACAACAACAACAACTGCATCACTTTGCCTCTGCCAAATCCCTCTTAAGCAATGTTCATCAAAAGGCTCATGGCTACCTGCTTGGCCCCCGTAATGCAGACACACGCCAAGCGTGACTTGTAAATTGCAATATTATTGGTCTCCCCAGAATCGTGTACATCCTACTAGGGGCTGCATCCCCAGGATTTTCCTGCAATGCGTTGGCACACCACTATTGCTCTTGTAGCCTTTCATATGGTGTTGTCGACGTGCTTCCTCCACAGTAGCTTACAGTCGAGCGTTATTTATGTGTGGGCTGTTTGTTTGAGTGAAAATGAGGAAATTACGAAAGTGTGAATTACATTTTGCTCAATCTATGGAAATTTTCCTTAATTTAGAAAAACAAACTGTTTAAACTGGGCCGTATCGTATATACGATCTGTGATCGAAATCAATATTTTAAATCACAATAGCTCTGATAGGCATACTCATTAGATTCAAATTTTGTTATCATTTTTACGAATGGTTTGACGGATTCGTATATGTCGCTTGAGTAAAATTGTTTTTCGTTACGTGATCGTAAAACACGATATGGACCGTGTTTTTTAAGATTTTTTAGTGTTTTTTAGAAAACTTGCATTTATGCTCCAATTTTTTCCAATTTAATTCAAAAACTTATATGGGGCTAGGTTTTTTTAATACTTTCTGGAATATTTTACTTTCACAGCTTTGGTGGCGACTAAAAAAAAATTATGATGAAATTTCCTTTCACATTTACAAATATTTGCATGGATTTAATGATATTTACTTAACAATTTTTGCTTAAGTGTTTAGCTCTTAACAAAGTTATGCTGTTGTCTGCGATTTTAACTAAGTAGTCAATACGTATTTCGAGTATTTTATCCCCAAAAAAAATGTGCCATGTGAAAATGTTTTTGAAAATGCACTTTAAGCGTAAAAATTTTTTAGTAGCGGTAAATAAAAATTTTACGCTTTAAGTTTTTGAGCTTTCGATAATCACTTTACACATTTACAAGCACATCACTCATTTTAACTTCGAAGTGCAAATGTCGCCAAAGTCAATCACATTTGTTTACACACTTAGACAATAGGAATGAGTACATTAGGATGGATTATAGACAATTCAATGATAAAGTGGTTGATGGTTCCACGATTCTTTATGCTTAATAATAAGTTTGATACGAATTCGATTGGCCGAGCCTTTTATTAAATTTTTGGTTCCTATTTTTAATTCATAAGACTTGAACTTGAATTTTCTTGACAGAAACACAGGATTGGAAGATTTAATTTTTGATGTAGGTTAGGTTCAAGTGGCTGCCGTCCACATTGGAGCGGCACACTTAGGCCTTTATAGGCCCATTGTGAAACCACACGGATTTGTTCCTACTCTCCTAATCAAACCACTCCGTTGAGTTTATGAAGCTAACTAAGCGTCGTGTATTGACCTCAGCTATATCAGTCAGATCTACGAGAAACATCTTGTGCATAAAACGTTGCGTTCTTCTACCGAGCGCTGGACATTCACAGAGTAGATGCCTAACAGTTTCAGGTTCTTCTTCGTTGCTGCAGCTTCTACAATAATCATTAAACGGAGCGCCAATCTTTTCCGCATGCGGTCCAATACAAACATGACCCGTAAGAAGACCTACAACCAAGGAAATATCCCTCTTACGGAGGGTGAGAAGCTCTCGCGATCTCTTCTCATTCCATTCCGGCCATGTGAGTTTTGCCGTGTGGCATCTATCATGATGCTTCCACCTGGCTCCCGATTCCATCAGTAGAGCCTCCTTTATCTCGAGCTTGCAGGTGGAGAGCGGCATGCCCAACCTCTTCCAGGATGGCGAAAGTGGAAGGGATGTACCCTTTCTTGCAAGCTCATCCGCCATCTCATTACCTGGTATGCCCTTATGTCCCGGAACCCATACCAGATGCAGAGTAAACTGTTCAACCATCACGTTAAGTGATCTGCGACAGCCTACTACAGTTTCAGAATTAGCTGTGACAGAGTCAAGGGCTTTCAGTGCTGCCTGACTGTCTGAGAAAATATAAATGTGTTTCTGAGAGACTGCCTTCTCCCTAAGGCAGTCCACAGCTTCTTGTATGGCCGCAAGCTCGGCCTGAAATACGCTACAGTGATCCGGAAGGCGAAACGATCTTTGTATACCCTGTTATCCAGTTTAGATCCATCTGTGTAGATCTGAATGCTGTTAGTGAGCCAATCAGAGTCATTTGCCCACTGTTCCCTCTCAGGGATTAATATCTCGTATCCCTTGTTAAAGTTGGTATGTGGTTTGCAGAAATCTGTCCATTCTGGTATGCAGAATCTGTCGAGAATTTCAGTATGTTTGCAGTGCGACCATGTGGTCAGTTTCCTCAGCCTGATAGCTGCACATGCTGCATATTTAATGCCTACTATATCTATGGGTAGTAGGTTCAGTATTACATTCATAGCCTCCGTTGGCGTTGTGCGCATGGCTCCGCTTATGCATAGTAGTGCAGATCTTTGCACCTTTTGAAGAGCTAGAACCGTCGAGGATTTATTCAGGGCGGGCCACCATACCGCCACCCCGTATAGCAATATTGGCCTAACTATGGCCGTATATATCCAATGTACTATCATGGGTGACATACCCCATTTCCTTCCAATTGCCCCTTTACATGTGTAGAGGGCAACCGTAGCCTTACGGACACGTTCCGTGGTGTTTTGTGTCCAGTTCAATTTCTTATCAAGTGTGAGCCGTATCTTATACCTCCTCGTAAAGAGCACCAGCTCCGTTTTATTTGGGTTCACACCCAGACCATTATCAACGGCCCATGCTTCGACCCTTCTTAGTTCCACCTGCATCATATCGCAGAGCGTTTGTGGAAACAAGTTCGATTACATTGATTTCCATAAGGTAGGTTCGATCAGCTGTTTTATCTGGTTATGGTTTTATGGTTATAAGTCACCATTAATTAGCCCTTAACATCGCCACAATCAACCAAGATGTTGCATTTATAAATATGAAGGAACTTCGGACTTAGCAATTGAAGTTTATTTCGCCCTGTCCATTCATATATAAAATTTCGCGAAGCACTTTTATAAACATTCTCCCTATACAACAAAAGTAGTTGCTAACGTATTTTGTGTCGTATTGGATTGTTATATTGCAGTTTTTAATTGCGAAAAATGTTAGAAAAGTTACCAACGATTGGGAAAAATAATTTCACTTATGCTTTGCTTGCAACAAAAGTTGCTTTTCATGTCTGATGGCGCCAGTGCCGCTCAATCTATCGTTCTCCATAAAAAACGTGCAATCTACTCATAATAAGATTGAGTACATCAATATGAAAACTGCTATGTGACGGGGCTTTTAGTGACTTAATTACTGATTGAGATTAAGATACTTTTTTTGTGCGTATAGCTAAGTATCTACATTAAAAGAAAAGCGAAAGTCCGATAAAAATTTCGTTTGTCAAGTAATATCCACCTCTCAAGAAAAAACTTATACGCTTTCCGCTACTCTTTTCTAAAGGTTTTTAGCAAACGTGCACAGGAGAGCCCTGGTTTCGCCGGCGAACATATGTGGATCTCATTATTTCTTAAGCAACAACACTGTAAGAACATAGTCGGTTAAATACAAGGTATAATAGTGACCATTTATATGAGTTTTTTGAATTGAATTTGCAATAATACTTCAACACAAGTGTTCTTTTTCTCTTGTGTAATATCTTTTTCTTCAATGCATTTTCAATTCGAATATGTTAATTTTAATAAATTTTTTTCTAATGCATTGCTGAATCTGATTTAGTACTTTGCTACTACTATTTCTCGCACAAAAAATATTTAGGAAGTTTTTCTTGAGCGTTTTCCGCTATCTAGACGAAAAATTTTCTTAAGAATTTTGATAGTTTTTTTGCGTATGAAGTAATTCTCTTAAGAACGGAAAAAGTTGATTTATCCGTATTTAATTAGCGAGACATGCTCATATTAGTTTATGCAATTGTTGGAAAAAATTTAAGTTAAAACAAGTAAGGAAGGCTAAGTTCGGGCGTAAACGAACATTACATACTCAGCTGAGAGCTTTGGAGACAAAATAAGGGAAAATAACCATGTAGGAAAATGAACCTAGGGTAACCCTGGGATGTGTTTGTATGACATGGAGATCAAATGAAAGGTGTTAATGAGTATTTTAAAAGGGAGTATAGTTCTATAGGTGGACGCTTTTTCGCGAAATCGCCATAAAGGTGGACCAGGGGTAGAATGTGTTTGTACAATATGGATATCAAATGAAAGGTGTTAATGAGTATTTTAAAAGGGAGTGGGCCTTAGTTCTATAGGTGGACGCCTTTTCGAGATATCGCCATTAAGGTGGACCATGGGTGACTCTATAATGTATTTTACGATATGGGTATCAAATTAAAGGTACTAACGAGGGTTTTAAAAGGGAGTGGCCCTTAGTTGTATATGTGAAGCTGTTTTCGAGATATCGACCAAAATGTGGACCAGGGTGACCCAGAACATCATCTGTCGGGTACCGTTAATCTATTTGTATATGTAATACCACGAACAGTATTCCTGCCAAGATTCCAAGAGCTTTTGTTTTCGCCCTGCAGTGCTTTTTCATTTCTTCTACTTAATATGGTAGGTGTCACACCCATTTTACAAAGTTTTTTCTAAAGTTGTATTTTGCGTCAATAAACCAATCCAATTACCATGTTTCATCCCTTTTTTCATATTTGGTATAGAATTATGGCATTTTTTTCATTTTTCGTAATTTTCGATATCGAAAGAGTGGGCGTGGTCATAGTCGGATTTCGGCCATTTTTTATACCAATATAAAGTAAGTTCAGATAAGTACGTGAACTAAATTTAGTAAAGATATATCGATTTTTGGTCAAGTTATCGTGTTAACGGCCGAGCGGAAGGACAGATGGTCGACGGTGGCTTCACTTGATTTCGTCCATTTTCACAGAAAACAGTTATCGTCATAGAATTTATGCCCCTACCAAATTTGACAAGGATTGGTTCGACTTATGGCATTAAAAGTATTCTAGACAAATTAAATGAAAAAGGGCTGGGCCCTTTGTTGCACCATATCATTACTGGAGTTGTTGAATGTTATCATAATTTACATATACATATACTGTAAAGATATTCAATTTTTTGTTAAGATTTAACTTAAAAATTTTTTTTTTTAAAGTGGATGTGTTCGTCATCCGATTTTGCTAATTTTTATTTAGCACACATAAGTAATAGGAGTAACGTTCCTGCCAAATTTCATTATGATATCTTCAACGACTGCCAAATTACAGCTTGCAAAACTTTTAAATTGCCTTCTTTGAAAAGTGGGCGGTGCCACACCCATTGTCCAAAATTTTACTAATTTTCTATTTTGCGTCATAAGGTCAACCAACCTACCAAGTTTTATCGCTTTAGCCGTCTTTGGTAATGAATTATTGCACTTTTTCGGTTTTTCGAAATTTTCGATATCGAAAAAGTGGGCGTGGTTATAGTCCGATTTCGTTCATTTTAAATAGCGATCTGAGATGAGTGCCCAGGAACTTACATACCAAATTTCATTGAGATACCTCAAAATTTACTCAAGTTATCGTGTTTACGGACAGACGGACGGACGGACATGGCTAAATGAATTTCTTTTTTCGCTCAGATCATTTTGATATATAGAAGTCTATATCTATCTCGATTAGTTTATGCCGTTACGTGGTACTGTTATGCGAATAAAGTTAATATACTCTATGAGCTCTCCTCAGCTGAGTATAAAAATTAAACAAGTAAGCATTATGTAACCATCCCGCCAAGCAAATTTCCAATGGGGGCGCCCTTCATTGCAGTCGAGTGCTCTACCCACTGAGTTATCTCTCACATATTCAACAATTATTCTTGACTTTAAGTGGGTAATTTCTTTAATAACTTTTAGAAAGTTGTCCGACTTGTTTAGTTTACAAACAATGTTAAAATTTATGTTTTAACTCCTTAAACTTTCAATAAAAAAAATCTAATTTTTAATAAGTTATTTTTTCACATTTTTCCAGAAAGTTTATAAAGAAATAAATTTTAGAAACTAATGACTGAAAGAACTTGCTGAACTAATTAACATTAAGCAATTTTTTCTAGAACCGGTTGCCAGTTGTTATGACCCAGGCACAATCAGCTTTTTCATATAAACGCGTTCAACGCGATCTTATGCATAATGAGTAGATCGCACGTATTTTTATGGACAACGGTAGATCGAGCGACACTAGCGCCATCTGACATACAAAAGTTGACGATGTTCAACGCATGTAATAAGAAGAATTCGCCATTTTCTTTGGCTGTGAGTGCTTAAACACTTTGAAAGTGAAATTACGTTTTTCACAATTGAAGACTGCGTTTTAACATAAGGATAGGATACAAAATATGTAAGCAAGTATTTTTATTGTATAGTAAGAATGTTTATAACAGTACTTAGGCAAGGCGTAATAAATTTCGATTGCTAAGTCTGAAGTTCCTTTATATTTACAAGCGATGTTACTGTCATGCATAAATTTGCATTGAACGCACCTATAGGAAAAAGTTCATTCTGACGGTGCCATTCAGCAGTCAGCATACATTACGTTCATGAAAAATTTCAAACTTTTTATAATAGAATGTAAAATAAGAACACAAACTTCTCTGATGATTTAAATTCGGACCAAATTGTTATTAATATTATTAATTGATAAAAATTTACATATTCTGTTTGCCGCCAAATATTTCTTTATTGGGACAGAAGGCTTGACGCTTTTTGATAGCATCTGCTTTGTTTTATTGCAAAAAAAGTTCGCTCGCTGTTTTCTTGTTGCCGGGTAGCTTTAAGAAACAATAATTAAGTTCAATAAAATGATTTTCGATTTATGTATTCATTCACTACATTCATCGGCAACATCTGAATGTCTATAAATTAAGATGTCTAAATATAATAAATCTCAGATGGATTTCACAAATTGACCACCGCCAAATGCCGGGGCTGAGAAATATTTGCAGAGAATCTTTTATACATTAAGGCCGATTTTTAGTACAAGTTCAACTCAGTTTGTCAGTTAAACTACGCTTAAACTTATTCTGCAGTTTTTCAGTCCACTTTAACTGAAGTTTAAGCTGAGCTTAAGCGGCCGATCTGGCAGAGTTAAACTCTAGTTAACCTATAGGTGGTTTGCGTTCGTTCGAAATGGCGTCGAATATACCCAACAAGCATTTCAGCTTGAGTACCATTAGAGCTCATGTTGATAACTAGTAAATAACTAATAGATAACTTCTAAAATCTCTAGAGTTGTTTCGAAACAGTGGCTCAACTCGAGAATCATAGCGTACTTAGCAAAATAGGGAATTTTTTATAAAGCAAAATATGTTATTACTTAAATTGAAAAAATTTAATTCCCTGGAACTAAGACTCAAATGTAAGATTCCATATTACAGTGTTTTCACGAAACTAAAATGAAATATGTCTAATTTAAAAAATAAATAAATGTGAGGCGCGATAACCTCCGACGAGATTATAGGCCGAGCTGCTCTTCCAATTTGCGTCGTGCTCCTTTTAATTTTTCCTACAAAATGGCGGGATGGGACCTACTTGTTTTATTCCGAATCCGAACAACATCTGCAAGGCAGATGAGTTTTCACTGAGAGCTTTTGATGGCAGAAATACACTCGGAGTGCTTGCCAAACACTGCCGAGGGGCGACCCCGCTTAGAAAAATTGTCTACTAATTGAAAAACCTTGTTTCTAGAACTTTGATGTTGCTTTGCCCGGGTCGTGAACCCAGGATCTTCGGTGTGGTAGACGGAGCACGCTACCATCACACCACGACGTTCACCTATATAATTTATTTTTGATTAATTACGCTTCATTACTCCGATCAACCAGGTGTTTATTTCACACAATAAACAGCTGTTGGTTTTGATGGTACCACCTTGGAGATTTGCAATTAGGATATCAACTGTAGAAATGTGTTGAATATTTATTTGAGAACTGTACATTTCTCAAAATCTCTCGAAATTATATAATAATTGGAAAATATTAATGACTTGGAGATCAACTCGAAAACTTATAATTTTACAAAATTTCTCAAAGTTTGGATAGTGATTGGAGAATGAATTTGAATATCAACTCGAGAACTATCTGGTTTAAAAATAATTAAATAATGATGTTGGATACCACATCCGGAACTAGATATATATTTCGCTGGAGAACTTTTTTTTTCCATGTTTGTTGGGTAAACAAAATCCAGCTGTTGCCGCATCTACAAATTATCTAGATAACAAAAAAACCAATGTTGCCGCACAAAAAAGCATACCCCAAAGGCGGCCTTAAACTGTGACTGAAAAACTGCTCAGTAGTTTAACTGGAGTTTTAATTTGCCTAGAGTTTAAGCAAACTTAGTTTAAGCTTAGCTTAACCAACTCCTGAAAAACCGGGCCTAAGGCTAAGACTCCAGCTGTTAGGATAGAAAAAGTTGTCAGATCTAGAAGCAGCAAGAGAACGAAGTTATTTTATAGCATAGGTTTTTGATACAGTTTTTCAGTTTGGTCGTTCTGGTAACACTATGCACTCATTCAGTCGATATGTGAGGTCCTTACGGACCGGCCAGTTCATCCTGACCTGAATCAAGGCCTTCGGTAAGAAGCTCAGCGCGTTACAAATTATTACAAGCTGGCATGCCCCAAACTTGTTTCAAAGTAAATTCTACATCAGACCACCCACAATGGCAACGTTTTGATTTTCTGCGCTCGACCGGCATTTTCTGAGAGAGTGGGTTTAAAAAATAGCAGTTTTAAAAAACTGGACATCTGTAGTGAAAAAATTGCTTGCGGAATTGCCCTAAAGACTGAAAATACACCAAAAAATGGCCTTTATGGCTAATATCTCCTAAACAAGTGATTTAGGAACAAATATGGATATATGTAGATACTTTTACCTAGAATACAATTAGGAATAAATTGTTCATATATATACATTTTTAAACTGCAAGTCCTTTGTAGGACTTTTAATAAGACGAAGTCAAATATTTTTATACTCAGTTGAGCAGAGCTCACAGAGTACATTAATTTTGTTCGCATAACGGTAACCCGTAAGGGCATAAACTAATCGAGATAGATATAGACTTCTATATATCAAAATGATCTGGGCGAAAAAAGAAATTCATTTAGCCATGTCCGTCCGTCCGTCTGTCCGTGAACACGATAACTTGAGTAAATTTTCAGGTATCTTAATGAAATTTGGTATGTAGGTTCCTGGCCACTCATCTCAGATCGCTATTTAAATTGAACGAAATCGGAATATAACCACGCCCACTTTTTCGATATCGAAAATTTCGAGAAACCGAACAAGTCCAATAAATCATTACCAAAGACGGATAATACGATGAAACTTGGTAGGTGGGTTAACCTTATGACGAAGAATAGAAAATTAGTAAAATTTTGGGCAATGGGTGTGACACCGCCCACTTTTAAATGAAGGTAATTTAAAAGTTTTGCAAGCTGTAAGATGGCAGCTGAGTATGTAATATTCGGTTACACCCGAATTATTTTTATTTATTATCTTTATTTAATTAGCAAGGCATGCTCAAATTGCTTTATACAATATACAGTTCAATACTCATCTCCCGAGAAGCTAGCTGATGAAGAAGTGAAATTCAGAAACATGTCCTAGTAACCATCGCCGTTTGTAAACTTTGTAATTTTTCCCTTTTATCAATAAATTGCATTATATTATCATATTTAAAACACTTATAGTCCTGCGCTGTATACATTATGCAAGTAATTCGAAACCAAATGTTTATTTAGGATTAGGAATTTTTTACACTGACCACGAGTTCCTGGTAACTTTTTTTCGATAAAATGGGGTCGAAACCCCCAAAATTGGTGTAATTTGACTATGACCTGAGCTTAGGGGTCCATCTTTATTGAAAAATCATATAAATTCATAAGAATTAAGAAAATTTTTATAAAAATAATTTTCATTCGAATAGCAAAAAGCTGTTATCTGATTTGTAAACTAAATTAGACTGAGTTTAAGTGCATCATTGTATTGTGAACGATAGCTCAGATGAACGAAACGTCTTTTAGCGATTCTGGCTAGCAATGACAATCTCTCTTTAATATAAAGGAAAAACCCGAAAGATTAGACTCTGAGGCGAAACGAACGTTTGTTTCCCAATAGAGAATTAGGCCCTGAAACGAAAAAAACGAGATTTTTCGTCACTTATTAGGGTACTTCATGGTATAAGAGTTTCAAAGTAAATTCATTTGGAAATTTTTGATGGAAGCAGAAAATTTTTGGAGTCTAATTGTTTGTATACCTTACGGCTAACCTTGTCATATTGGTTCAATTGGAAAGTGGGAGCTCTAAAAAAATGGTTGTGAGATTTTACTTCTTTTTACCCAGACTTCAAATAAAAGAAAATAATGTGGTTGTTATATTAACAGTGCTTCGCCCCATTCAATGGGCACGATCACTCACAAATTGTCATCAAAATCCTCTAATGGGAGTCCAAGGAAACTGACTGCTTCGACAGGGGCGGACCATAGGGAGATGGTTGTTAGAGGCGTAGGTTCCACATTACAATTGAAAAGATGGTTGGTGTCATGTGAGGACACATCACATGCAGGACATACATTACGAATGTCGGGGCTAATTCTGGACAACTAAGAGTTTAACCTGTTACAGTATCCAGAACGAAGTTGGGCCAGGGTGACTCGTGTTTCCCTTGGTAGTGTGCTTTCTTCTTCTGCAAGGGTGGGATATTGCATATTAATAACAAGGTTCACCGGGCGCGTCCTGACAAAGGCGTTTACCGATTCTGTGGTATTGTACTGAATCGTGTCAGTGTGTCATGGGCCACTTCCAGCTGCCGCGCACCATAATCTGCTATTGTCTTCCCCTCCTCTTTCAAGCAGCATGATAGATAAATAGGCTACTAGTCGATGTCACCATTTACACAGTTTGCCAGTACAGTCCCTTCCTCAGACCATATCACTTTCCTAGATGTTCTGGCTCAGCCACGGCACTCGACGGTTGACTTTGTTGCACTGTATTGCCAAGCGGGTTACCGTGAGGCAACGCAAGTCTCCAAATCATACACATCTACATCCCCCCTGTTACCTGCTGCTTCAGCGGCTATCGCTTCGATGCCCACCACGAACTGTGACATTCCTACCTGCAAACGATAACAGGGAAGAGACGATGTACAGCAAGATGAACGTGGACGCCCTCACGTGTGCGGAGGGAAATTGTTATATCTCGTTAGACATTTCCATCGTTAGCGCAGGACTCACAACTGCGTTAGTTGCCAGCCGATGCTAACCATAGCATCCGATCATCTGCCCATACTCCTCTCGCTGAAAGTCGCACTTTAATTGACTTCAGAAAAGCAAAGTGGGCTGATTATACAGCATGCTTTTCGCAGGATTATTGAATTCGCATCGGCTCGCTTTACCTCTAGAATAATTCTGAAATCCGCCATACTTCCCACCGGTGGCCGCAGCCTTGGCGAGAGAACAAGACAGCATGACCTTCAAATCAGGGACATTAACTTTCGCATCAGGCAGCTTGTGAGAAACATCTAGATGACTGTAATCTCTCTGGCGGGATATGGTCAACCGTAAAGCCCTTCTCAAATGAATTACAATGGGAAAATATCCATCGCCCTTGGTGATAAAGTGCATCATATTTTAAGCTGCCAAAACTGTTTTTTTTTTTTTTTGCTCTCCTGTAAAATTGGATTTTTGCTGTTTAAGGGCATTGAATATAAGCCGGCGCAATGGTAAAATATGCTGCTTCATGGAAATCAAAGCTAAGGTTTTTCTACGTAAACAAAATCAGCCCACACGAAGGTTTCATATTTTATTTGTATGTATATTAGGGTGGGTCGATTTATTAACCGATATCGCGCCATCGAATTTTCGATAGGATTTGGGCTCAGGAAAAAAGTTCCACTACGCATACCCAAAAAAATAATTTTCGAGCCTGCGAAATTTAATTTTTTTTACTTTTTTCGCCTTTGATTTTTAAGGTTTTTTTCATGACCTACTAAAAAAATTTTCATTTGATTGTAAAACTTTCATGTATACCCTGTCCGACCCAAAACTCCGCTAAAAATGTTGGCAATAACATTTAAAAAAAAAAAAAATATTTTTTTGAACATTTTTTTAGTAGGTCATGAAAAAAACCCTAAAAATTAAAGTCGAAAAAAAGTAAAAAAAAAAATTAAATTTCGCAGGTTGGAAAATTATTTTTTGGGTACGCGTAGTAGAACTTTTTTTCCTGAGCCCAAATCCTATCGAAAAATCGATGGCGCGATATCGGTTAACTTTTGTCCATACAAATCGACCCACTCTAATGTATTTACAAATGTACGTGTTTATGTTGATTTATTTAGATACAACTAAAATTAACATATGCATATCTAAATAATAAATAAAGCTAAAAACAAGCTCAAAATCGGCTACTCAAATTATTTCATCGAACTCGATTCTTTGCTTAAAATGCAAATAAATAAATGTTTTCCTAATAGTGTTGTGCGGTTCGTAGAAGTTTAGGATCCGAATGCAACAAGTTCAGTGTTAGAAGTCCCTAAAAATATTTTCATATAACATGCGAACTCTTTTTAAACGTAGGAATCGCTTTTGAGTCGGGTTCTGATTTCTTATGATCCTTTCGGTTATTTTCTCTTTTTCATTGAACACGTTTTCCGCTCCGGTTTACGGTTCTTGTAAGAGCTGCACCTGCCGATTTCTGAAGAAACCTGACCATCCGGATCTGGTTCTGTACACCACTAATATCTAAATAAATACATATGTAAATAAATTCTTGTTTCAGTTTTAACTAAACGAAACCATGCTTGGGGACGAAGATACTTATACAAACTAACGGAATGTGCATTTTTTGTTTCGAATATCTGCACTGATAGAAATGGTGCTAGTAAAATCAACAAATAGTTTCTGTTGTTCTTGACTTAATGGAGATTCGGTGAAATTGATCGAATTATGGTTAATTCGACCGAGTTCTTTGTCAAGCGAACAAATTAGTTTAGTCATTTCAACAGAAGAGAAATTGTCGCTCTTAAGTTAACAAAATTCTGTAAAATTGACAGATTCCTAATCAATCTAACTGATTTTTTTGTTAACACAACTGATCTCACTGGTCATTTCAACAGCGATCAACAGTCAAAATACATGAGCAAATTTCAAAGGGAATTTTACGCTCACTGCGCTCTATACTTTGTACTTATGTATGCTGTGTACTATATGTATGTATATGGCGGCCGCCGTGGTGTGATGGTAGCGTGCTCCGCCTGCCACACCGAAGACCCTGGGTTCACACCGCGGGCAAAGCAACATACAAATTTTAGAAATAAGGGTTTTCAATTAGAAGAAAAATTTCCTAAGCGGGGTCGTTCCTCGGCACTGTTCGGCAAGCACTCCGAGTATATTTCTGCCATGAAAAGATCTCAGTGGAAAGTCATCTGCCTTGCAAATGCCGCAACATAGGTACTTTCGTACAAAGCTGTCGCAACAATTTTTTTTGTTCATTTGACTACTAAAACGGTCAATTCCGAATCAACGATTTGTGCGCAGTTGATTCAACATCTTCTTGCGATGGATAAAAATTTACAGAAATTTCGGTTGAATTGACCCGTATTTCGGTTGATTTTACTAGTCTTTTTCTTTCAGTGTGTGTAAATCTGATATTTTCTGTAACGTTAAGCTTTTTGGCAAGAGACACCGCCGACAAAGCTAGATTGGAACTGTGCTTGAGTACGGCAGCAAAAATATGTACTCAGCAATAAAAATGTTTATCGTTAAAGACAATTTTATCGCACATTTTATAACTTACGAGTTCTCGTGGCGAGCAAATACATAGTTATAAAATACACTATGTAGTAATCAAAGTAGAATCCCATTCGGAAGTTGCATTGTACTTAAATCGATTCGGGAACTATAATAGTCCCAATGCGAGAATTTGGATCCATTTCGTTTGAACACATTTCACTTTTTTGTGACAGCTCTAGTTTTCGAGATATTTTCGACTACCCGAAAACTTATCCCACAGGAGTTGAAAAGTGCAAAAACAAAAAATGCAACAATTTACAAAAGCAAACCTCAATTTTTTTAATACTTCATTTATTATTTGTCTTTGTTCTTTCGTTTTAAACTATTGGTTTTTGTATTTGTTGTATATTTGTTGTTTCATTTAACGAAAATTAAAAAAAAAACCTAAAAGAATGTCAATAAGGAGTCAGCGAAATTGGTCGACATTATTTTGTTTTTGTTCTTCAACTTTCGTTAAATTAAACAACAAAAACACAGCAAATACAAAAACAAATAGTTTAAGATGAAATTGAACTTGAAGTTTACGTCATTCGCTTTTGCACTTTTCAATTACTGTCCGTTCGTATTGGCTTTGACTAAGAGTATTTATTGTGTTTTCTTATAACATCTCCAAATTTTTTCGTGACTTTTATTTTCAAATTAATAAATTAATTCTGATTCTAACAAGTCAACCTAATAAAACCGCACTGCGTTTTTTCAGCGCAGGCAAACAATCGGCGTTTTTTGCCCTAACCGATATAAGCATGCGTGCGTGCGTAACTGAGCTGTCATATCTGTTAAATTTGTTTGTAAAAATATTGACAAGTTCAAATTTTATAAAAATATATAATTTTTTACGAAAATGAATTCTTACCTCCATTTTAAACCGAAACAAAAGTACCATTTGTAAAATAAAAATTAAACGTCAGCTGGCAGTAAACGTCAAACCTAAATGTCGCGCAGAACGAAAATTGGAAATCGAGTTAGGTTTTCACGCAGCAAATTCAATTTCGGTTGCTCTCATACAAGTTGTATGTGCATGAGACATTTTTGACAGAAAATGATTTGCGCGCGTTTATATTAGGTTGAGCTGTAACAATGGCCACAAAAAGACGGCGTTGTTTGAATGATTCAGATAGTTTCTGTGTTGTTTGTGGCCAATATACCTTCAAAAAGTTTCGTAAAGTCATCACGGACTTGGTTAAAACAGGATATATTTAAATTACTTTGGAGTGAAAATTTGCGATAAAGATAAGCCATGGGTGCCAAAAACTGCGTGCCAAAATTGTGTTGTGTCTCTGCGACAATGGTCGAATGGAAAAAGATCAGCTCCCAAATTTAAGACACCTATATATATATGCTGTCTAATATGAAAGAGCTAGGCTGCAACATGAGCATTAAGATTCATTATTTGCATAGCCATTTAAATCGGTTTCCTAAGAATCTTAGGGGGTTATCGTGAAGAGCAGGGTGAAAGATTTCACCAAGATATTCGTGTTATGGAAGAGCGATACCAAGGAAGATGGGACACGCATATGATGGCCGATTACTGCTGGAGTCTTTGTCGGGATCTTGAACAAGAGCCACAGGCAAGAAAGTCTTATAAAAGGCAATTTTGTGCTGAAACGCGGTAAATCATTCAAATTAAGTATGTAAAAATTCTTATTTTTGTAAGAATTTAACACCTATACGAAAATTAAAAACTAGAGCTGTTAGAAAGAAAAAAATAATTTTTTCGTAATAAACACCCTTAAATTTACTTAAAACGACTAAAAAAAGTCTGGAAAATTTTTCACTGTTGACCAGTGTAATTAATTAATTTAAAAACACGCTTTTATAGCTAATCGAACTAAAAATTATAAAATAATTTTTAATCACAAAGATTTTACGTTACTTTAGTGGAATTTGGAATAATTTTCCATAAATAATTTAACAATAAAAGCTAGGTAAAAAGTAGCCAATTTGCAAACAGCCATACACGTAATAAATAGTAAATGTTCACACTCACTTTATAATAAAATTTAAAATAACATCAAAACACAGTTAGGGATGTTCCATCGTCACGGGTGGGACAATTGTACGCAATATTTCATATTTGTAGAAGCATTCTTATAAAACCGGCTGGAGTTTTAAGATTCTAATTGACGGGTTGGGATAATTAACATTAAAACTTACATTATCTCAGCATATTTGCAAATCATAATTAGTTTTATTATTGATACGCGTTGAACAAAAAACAGACGTTATCCGTTAATGATCTTATATATTATAAAAGCTCTTCGAATATATGAAAGTACATTTTCTTTGAATACTTTAAGAATAATAAAAATAAATTTTTCTTAAATGATTTTATATTTATAATCAAAAATACTAGTGTCACAGGCGGGACAGCAGTTGGGTGGTACAATTTCGATATAAAAGCTTTTATTAAACTTTCTTATAGAAAATAAAGTATTCTAAAGGTTCAAAATATGGTTCGCGCCATGAAATGATTTCATCGGCTAAATAAATTTGTGCCTCGGAAAATTTTAAGAATTTTCACTCTCTAAAACTTTGACTCAGATTTAAGCGCCATGAAAAAACCTACTTCATAGATGTCGTATTCTTATTAAATTTTGAATGGACGTAATTAGTTGATATCCCTATTAGGATGATAAGGCGTATTAGCAATGCCTACTCATTTTTAATAACTGTTCTGCCTAGCTGTCACGGCTGACACATACTTCTTTCTTGAATAATTGCTTAACAGCCTCGAAGAAGTCAAAACTAAATTACTGGATGTACTTGAAACGAGTTTCTAACATTGTATAACAAATATTAAATAAAGGAATGACTTGCAAAATTTAGAATAACAACTTCCAGCTTTTTTTTGGCACGAGTGAGACTGCATTACAAATCGTTCGACAGCTTTTTTAAAACAAGCCATTTCAACTTAATTAAAATCGTTAAATCAGCACTTTACTTTAAGAGTAAAAAAGGTATGAACATTATTAAATTTAATAGTTTTGCGTTGATTAAAGATTTTTACAACATTAGTATGCACATTGTCTCCAGTCTTATAAGCAAAATTATTTCTGCACCAAGGTACTTTCTCATGGAACCTCCCTTAAGATACTTATAAGGACACTGTAACTGAGCTTATTTGAAATTATTTGTTTTGCATTCATCTCTATACTGAATCACGCATTGCCCAAGTACTATGTAGGCGTCTCCCTTTCTATTCTTTTAAGTAACATTTTTTTACAATTCGGGGCACAAGATATCAATAAAAACACTAGGGTGGTGCCAAATACTTAATCAGTTGTTGTGGGCACGAACCAAGAAGTATCGAATTAAAAAGAACTACGTTGGCTGAAAACAAACAATTCGTATTCAGTGTTCGGCATCAAAACTTAAAAAAAGCATATGCTTTAATAAGCTTGTTTAAAAGAAACAAAGGCGTTTCTTTCCCCTATATTTATTTTAATCTGATTTGTGTACAAGCTGTTATGTATTTTAGTAACTTTCTAGTAAGCTTATGACAATGTAACATTAAGACATAACTAAAAAATCCTGCTGATGATGCGATTTGCTTATATTTGAAACCCGTGGAAAACGAAGTTATCTTACTTGTTCATACCCAAAATATATGTGTATACCCAAAATTCAAATATATATGTATAACCTAACCTGAAAGAACATGCCACTTACAGTTGTGGTCAACTAAATAGATCCAACTTACACTTTATTCGTCCCTCTTAACGTTTCATTCTTTTCTCTTAGATAACGAAAAAATTTTCCCCTTTTGTAGAGTTTGTGAGTTGTTGAGTGAGATACCGTTTGATTGAAAATATTTCGATGGTTTTACTTGAACTTAAATAAAAAAAACGTTGGTTAGTGCATTGTTGCTTAGCAAACTAAATAGGTGGAAACTCTCAAAGGCGAATTGCTTCACGTTTAGGTTGCTCCAAAAAGATGGTAGAGAACGCCCTAAAATATTTTAAGAAAAATAAGACAACTGATGCCGTTCCAAGGAAAAAGCGACCACGTAAAACATCGGCATATACTGATCGCAAGATAGTGCGACTGTCAAAATCTGACCCCCGCCTTACTTCCTCTGATATTAACCGAGAAATATCTAAAGAACTCGCAGTTCCAATATCTAGTCGAACGATCCGGCGTCGTTTGGATGAAGCAGGTCTTTTTGGAAGAGTGGCACGTAAGCGCCCTTTAACTACTCCAGCTCAACGAAGAAGGCGAGTAGAGTTTGCGCGCTCACATGCCAACTGGACAGCAAATCAGTGGAAGTTTGTGCTATGGAGCGACGAATCTAAAATAGATAGGATATCTCCCAGTGCAAAACGATATGTTCGGCGGCCCCCACGTTCCCAATTTAACCCCAAGTACACATCAACCGTTGTAAAGCACGGTGGTGAAAAACATAAAAGTTTGGGGATGTTTTTCTTGGAATGGCGTAGGGCCGATCCACAGAATCCGTGAAACTTTGACTGCCCCTCTTTACGTAGAAATACTAAGAGATGTTATGCTGCCTTGGGCCGAAGAAAACATGCCAGTTATTTGGAAATTCCAACAAGATTCAGATCCGAAGCAGACGGCCAGGATAACCAAGCAGTTTTTTGAGGACAATAGCATTAACGTGCTTGAGTGGGCATCAAATAGTGCTGATTTAAACCCCATTGAGCATTTGTATTTGTGGGCGCACTTGAAGAGAGCAGTAAGCCAAGAGAAATGCAAGAATTTAGACGAACTTTTTGAAAAGGTGAAGGAGCATTGGTATGCTATACCTGTGGAAAGATGCCGCTCTTTAATTAATTCCATGCAGCGTAGATGCTGTGAAGTTTTGAAACAACGTGGATTTCCAACGAAATATTAAAAGAAACTTTAAGAATTCTACTTTGGAAAAATGTATTTGTATTGGCTTTATTTAAGAGGCCACTGGAACAGCTTCACTGAAGTGAGATATTGTTGAACTAGTATTTTAATTTGTGTTAGCTTACTCTTGCAAAATAAAAAACGAAAACTAAAACTGAAACTGAAATAGCTATTTAGGCCTGGGAAATTTATAAGTAGGCTTGCTGGCGCTATTTAATTGGCCACATCGGTATACATTTTTTAAGTCTCAATATTTTTTTAAGATCTTATTGAAGAGCTCTATGAATCTACCTTCAAAACATTTAAGTTTTTATTCAAATGTATTTTGTATTTTAGATCAATAACCCGAAAGTTGAAACTTTAAGCCCATTAATTATACTCAGCGTGCTTTACACACAGAGTATATTAACTTTGATTGGATAACGGTTGGTTGTACAGGTATAAAGGAATCGAGATAGATATAGACTTCCATATATCAAAATCATCAGTACCGAAAAAAAATTTGATTGAGCCATGTCCGTCCGTCCGTCTGTCCGTTAGCACGATAACTTGAGTAAATATTGAGATATCTTCACCAAATTTGGTACACGAGCTTATCTGGACCCAGAATAGATTGGTATGAGCGAAATTGGACGATAACCACGCCCACTTTTTATATATATAAAATTTTGGAAAACACAAAAAACCTGATTATTTAGTAAATAACACACCTAGAATGCTAAAATTTGACATGTGGACTGATATTGAGACTCTTGATAAAAATTTAAAATGGGCGTGGCACCGCCCGCTTGTGATAAAATCAATTTTACAAATATTATTAATCATAAATCAAAAATCGTTAAACCTATCGTAACAAAATTCCTCAGAGAGGTTGCCTTTACTATAAGGAATGCTTTGAAGAAAAATTTACGAAATCGGTTAAGGACCACGCCCACTTTACATAAAAGATTTTTTAAATGGTCGTGGACTAATAAAATAAGCTATATCTTTGCAAAAAAGAGCTTTATAACAATGGTATTTCATTTCCCGAGTGGATTTATAACAATAAATAGAAAAAAATTCAAATTTAAAAAAATGGCCGTGGCACCGCCCCTTTTATGACCAAGAAATTTTTTATGTTTCGGGATCCATAACTCGAAGAAATATTGACGGATCTTAATAAAATTGAGTAGACAAATTTTCCCTATTGAGTACACAAATTTTTCCTATATTTCTAGTAAAAATGGACGGGATCGGTTAAAGACCACGGCAACTTAGATATAAAACAAGTTTAAAGGGTTTAAAAGGGTCGTAGACTAGAATAATAAGCTATAACTTAGCAAACAATTGTTTTGAATAAATGATATTTCACTTATCAAGTTTTATTGTAAGAGGAAATGGGGAGAAATTTTTTTTAAACGGGCGGTGCCACGTGTTATGTAGAAAAGTAATTTATCTGAAATGAAATGTGTAATTGAAGCTCACGCTGAGTATATAATGTTCGGTTACACCCGAACTTAGACACTTTTACTTGTTTTAATCTAACAATGTATGTATGTTTTCGTAGGCGGTTTCCGATAAAAATACTTTCTTAGCCGAAGTACCATCTTTCACTCGCATAATATGGCCTAGCCAGTGTAGCCGCTGTGCTTTAACTCGCACAGCTCATCATTAAATCTTTTTCGGTACTCGCCGTCGCACTCGTTTGCAATTAACAACTAAAAATTTGGGACTCAAATACCGACTCTGATCATTATCTTTTGTTAGCCAAGATGCTGCCACGCCTTTTAGACGAAAATGTCAGAAGAACAGTTTGCCCTCGAGAAGTTGCTCATGAAACTGACGATTAATCGGTTCCCCGATCCTTGCTTACGTTTTTCGATTGGACAACGTAACCGAGCAGTTGAACCACATTTCTCACAAACAGCGATCCCGAAAATTAGTACGATTAGGAATTACGCGCTGTCTAGGAAAATAAGGACGCATCCCTACTGGACCACGAGTGGTGTATTGGAGCGTTATACCGGCGTAAAGAAGGTAGATCATGCAGAAAATGAGATCAGTAAACTCCACAGTTAGTGGAAGGTTTCATGAGGCCAGCGCATATATCGATAGACGATTAATAACGATCTTTATGAGTTTAACGAGGATATACATAATATGCACTCACGGAAAGTACTCATTAAGCCTTATTTTTTTATGTTGGGAATAATATTTAAAGAGCTAAAACTATATGGCTCTACAATGACAGCCAATTTTCAAGAAAAGCGTTATCTAGCCCCAAACCTCAAAACTGATTTAGAAATGTTAGTGTGTTCATTCTTCTCTCCGTGCCGGATGCCATGATAGTCCCTATAAATTTGAAGGATTGGCCAGGTTCTTCACCATACAGGCTTCCGTGGCCCATTACCTGCTTTAGTATGAATACAGTATGCATACCACTGCAGTTCTCTGATATACATATACACGTAAATAATACACGTGATAATGCAGTACGCATGGCAAAATTATTTTTATTTACAAACTCATTCATCACGAGAATCATTCATAATCTTAAAGCAATCTTTGACATAAGAATCGAACAAGCGCTGAGCTTGTCAGTGAAAGTAGTTTAACATTTATAAGCTATGTACATATCTTTATAAGGAGTATTATTTTGTAGTCGGGTTGCAAAAAGCGGTAAATTACTAAAAATGCATTTAAAAAACAACACCAACTAAGGAAAGTAAGCAGATTTAAAATGGGAGAGCGCTCGAAAATGGCTAGATTGTGAATGGAGTCTTCAAAAATGTGGTGCTTATAAAACTATTGCTAAAAGAATACAGATGTTCTATGGACATTTTATGGCAGTCGTTAAAGTTTTTTCTTTGCCAAACAACAAAAGATAACCAATATTAACAATTCTTCGTTCACACAAATGCTCTAGCTCTATGGTTGCTTTCTGATTTGCACTATATTTATACGATATTTTTGAATACGGAACTGTTAGTTAGTTGCAGGAACTAACTGCCTACTTCCGTATGAAATATTTTAAAACACACATGGAATGATTTTTGTCATTTCCTTATAATGATACATACATATATATATGTGCATATGTACTTAAGTAAGTAAATTGTATTTATGTAGTTTCTTCTGGATAATAGCAAATATTTCTTTTAAAATTTGGTGCATGCTATTTACTGGCAAATCTTATATTACGTCGGCTTACGTCTCTTACCAAAAACATAATTTTTCAGGATGACAAAACACATTTTGACAGCTATATTGTAAATTGCTAATAATATGAAGTAACCCAATGGGTGATAAAGAATCCCGCTCTGTATTTTTATCAGGTACACTGAAAGAAATGGTGCTAGTAAAATCAACAAATCGGTTCTGTTGTTCTTGACTTAACGGAGATTCGGTGAAATTGTTCGAATTATGGTTAATTCGACCGAGTTCTTTGTCAAACAAACAAATTAGTTTAGTCATTTCAAGAGAAGAGAAATTGTCGCTCTTAACAAAAAATTAACAAAATTCTGAAAAATTGACAGATTCCTGGTCAATCTAACTGATTTTTCTGTTAACACAACGGATCTCACTGATCATTTCCACAGCGATCAACTGTCAATAAATGAGCAAATTTCAAAGAGAATTTTACGCTCACTGCGCTCTCTACTTTGTACTTATGACGATGGTGCCACTTGTTAAAAAAACACCAAAATAAGAAAACCATCAAATCGAAAAAACACAAAATGGGAAAACAACAAAAAACTAGTTTTTCAGTTATCAATACAAAACAAAAAATTGAATTTACTGTGCAAAAATTGTGAGATACCGGGACACCTATCTATCGGGTACAATTTTGCAACTTCTCGTCCAAGCGAAATGCAAAATTGCGCCCTCTTGTTGCAAAAGTTTTGTTTGAACGAACACGAATTTTTCCAAAGTTAGTAACATTTTGTTCAAGTTTTTACGAATTTTCACTCACGCGGACATCCTTTTTTAATGTTGATGTTTCCGACAACATAAAAGTTTGAGTTGTTTTGGAATCGTTTCAACTTAAAGTGTTACGAAAATTAAACTTGCCGAATTATATGTAAAGTTACTCCAGTGGCGAATTACTTTCCTGTGATTTGATTCTTTACTTTTCTATAACTTACAAGTTCTCTTTTTAAAATGTTACGTCAAACACTTATACTAGAAGTTTTGTTCGAAACAATCAAGTGTGGCAACTACATGCGAGAGAAGAAATTGAGAATGAGCTGAGCTGCAACTGAAATAATTGAGAATCAGTTTTCATTTCTATTTGCAAAGCAAAGTTCAAAACTATAAATTAAATAAATTATAAAATATAAAATTAGGTGAAAGTGCGTTTAATAAAACAAAATAATAAAGTGTATAATGTTTAATGTGTGCCAGCATATTTGATGTAGCCCAATTGACGTTCGGTTAGGAAGTGCCACCGTGGTGTGATGGTAGCTTGCTTCGCCTGCCACACCGTATGCCCTAGGTTCGCACCCCGGGCAAAGCAACAACAAAATTTTAAAAATAAGGTTTTTCAATTAGAAGAAAATTTTTCTAAGCGGGGTCGCCCCTCGCCAGTGTTTGGAAAGCGTTCCGAGTGTACTTCTGCCATGAAAAGCTCTCAGTGAAAACTCATCTGCCTTGCAGATGCCGTTCGGAGTCGGCATAAAACATGTAGGTCCCGTCCGGCCAATTTGTAGGGAAAATCAAGAGGAGCACGACGCAAATTGGAAGAGAAAGAAGCTCGGCCTAAAATCTATTCGGAGGTTATCGCGCCTTACATTTATTTACAACTTTTTTTTGTTCATTTGCCTACTAAAACGGTCAATTACGAATCAACGATTTGTGCGCAGTTGATTCAACATCTTCTTGCGATGGATAAAAATTGACAGAAATTTCGATTGAATTGACCCGTATTTCGGTTGATTTTACCAGTCTTTTTCTTTCAGTGTACAGCTTTTTATACCCAGCTGTACTTGTACACAGGGTATTATAACTTTGATTGGATAACGGTTGGTTGTACTGGTATAAAGGAATCGAGATAGATATAGACTTCCATATATCAAAATCATTAGTATCAAAAAACATGTCCGTCCATCCGTCCGTCCGTCTGTCCGTCTGTCCGTTAACACGATAACTTGAGTAAATATTGAGATATCTTCACCAAATTTGGTACACGAGCTTATCTGGACCCAGAATAGATTGGTATTGGTTTGCAAAACACAAAGAACCTAATTATTTTGTAAATAATACACCTAGAATGTATTTGACGTGTGGACTGATATTGAGACTCTTGATAAAAATTTTAATTTTTTTTTTAAATGGGCGTGGCACCGCCCACTTGTGATAAAATCAATTTTACAAATATTAATCATGAATCAAAAACCGTTAAACCTATCGTAACAAAATTCGGCAGAGAGCTTGCCTTTACTATAAGGAATGCTTTGAAGAAAAATTAACGAAATCGGTTAAGGACCACGCCCACTTTTATATAAAAGATTTTTAAAAGGGTCGTGGACGAATAAAATAAGCTATATCTTTGCAAAAAAGAGCTTTATATCAATGGTATTTCATTTCCCAAGTGGATTTATAACAATAAATAGGAAATACTTCAAATTTTACAAAATGGGTGTGGCACCGCCCCTTTTATGACTAAGCAATTTTCTATGTTTCGGGAGCCATAACTCGAAGAAAAATTAACGGATCGTAATAATATTGGGTACACAATTTTTTCCTATAGCAGGAAATATTTCTGGGAAAAATGGACGAGATCGGTTAAAGACCACGCCCACTTTTATATAAGAGATTCTTAAAAGGGTCGTAGACGAAAACAATAAGTTAAACCTTAGCGAAAAAGAGCTTTGTATCAATAGAATTTTACATTCTAAATTGAATTATAACATTAAATTCAAAAACACTAATATTTTTGAAAATGGGTGTGGCACGCCCCTTTTTTGTCTGAGTAATTTTCAATGTTTCGGGAGCCACAACTCGAAGAAAAATTTACATATCGTAACAAAATTGGGTACACATATTTTCCTTATATCAGGAAATATTTCAAGTAAAAATGGATAAGATTGGTTAAGGACCACGCCCACTTATACAAATGACTTTAAAAAGGGTCGTAGGCAAAAATAATAAGTTAAATCTTAGCGAAAATGTGTTTTGTACCAATCGTATTGTAACGAATGTTAGCAGCACTGAGCGATGCTATCGTCTCTAAGCCGATGCTAAGCAGTGACGTGAATGCACATCAATAATTCAATCATTATGTATCTACATAAACGAAACAATAACTGCGTCTGCATATATGTGTACCTTGTACGTATACGAGCAGCGGAGAGTCAATGCACTAACACATGCATATATCTTATCCGAGTTGTCACAAGAGAGGGCAATAATTTGTGCACGTGGTTGTGGCTGGCGATTTTGTAGCCGAAACTAACTAGTAAGTTCTGGAATGGAAAAGCCTAGAAGTATGCAATTAGAAATCAAAAAGTATAAAAGGCGCGACAGTAAAGGCGAGGAGTTTGAGTTTGATTTGACTTGTCAAGCAGTTACGACTAAGACGATATCTAGCGAGCAATAGCAGTATTATTTCGAATAGTGGAGTTTCGTTTGAGCTATCAGTTTGTTTATTAAGCTATTCGTTGCACAATTTGAGTGTTATTGTGAAGTATTTTAATAAAGGCCATTTTTCCATTAGCGATACGAACCTAGCAAAAGGGCAAATAAGAGGATTTGCGGCAAATTCGTTACAGTATTTTGTGCCATTTATAACAGAAATGGGAACAAATTCAAATCATGAAAAATGGGCGTGGCACTGCCCCTTTCTTACAATGCATTTCCCAACGTTTCTGGAGCCATAACTCGACGAAAATTTTTGTGTTTAACAGGAAATATGTATTTTCAGTAAAAATGGACTAAATCGGTTAAATCGCCTTCTTTTATATAAAAGATTTTGTAAAAGTGCGTAGATCCAAGTAATAAGCTATTTCTAGTAAATTTCGTTAATAACCCTGCCCTTTTTTTTTGTAATTGCGGTTTTTAGTACAATGGCACTTGTTTGTTTATGTTTATTGTTTTGTCATATCTTTATTTTAATATAAACAGTAGGGAAATCCCCATACCTGAAGGAAAACTGCATTATTACCCGCTCAAAGTCATTGGTGTTAGCCTCTGTATCCTTTTTGCTTCTTTTAAACGAAAATTAGTTTAGAATAGAACCTATGTATATGCATTATTGCGCAGCCTTGTAACACTATTAAGCACACAAAACAAAGAACAACAGCATATCAAATGTACAGCTGGGCATGTAATGTTCGGTTTCACCCGAACTTAGGCTTCCTTACTTGTTGCTATTCGTATGAAAAATATTATTATATGTTAATAGAGGTTTCGCAGCGCAAAAAAAATAAAATTTTTTTGGATGTAGAGTATATGTTGAACCATGTTTTGAATATGGCGCCTTGTAGTGAGTAATGTGCTAGAGTTCCATTCCGAAGGCTATGATGTTGGCTCTTTAGTAGGTACTAGAAGACCCGACAGACGTTGTGCTACCCTAAATTTGGTCTATCTGCATACATTCTAATAAGCTTTTTCCGTCTAACTCTGCCCTCCTCCCCTCTTCACTTTCTCTTAATCCTTTTATTCACTCCTCCCTCCGTCTTTTTCGCAACATCTATCTCTGTCTTCGTCTCACTCTATCTCCAGAGGGTGGTATGTATTTTATTCCAGTCCCATTCCGAGTCCCAGTCCCACTCCGAGTCTCTATCCCAGTCCTAGTCCTAATCCCAGTCCCAGTCCGTCTCTGGTCTGGTCGAATAGGACGTATGTAAATAGGTATGTGGGTGTTATTAATTCATGTCTTTATTTCGGCTTCGCAAGCATACATATTTATCAGTTTTGCCAGGTTTATGCGACTAAATCGAATATCACAATGAAAATTACTTTAAATTTCTCAGCAACAGCTTTCATTTGATATCCATATTACACACACATTCTAGGGTTTCCGTGTCCACGTTTTGGCCTATATCTCGAGACCCTAGTCACCCAGCGGTATAAAAACTGTACTAAACCACACATCAACAGCTTCAATTTGATATCCATATTGTATAAACACCGTCTGTGGTACACGGTCCCACTTTTTGGCCTATATCTCGAGACCCTAGTCACCCAGCGGTATAAAAACTGTACTAAACCACACATCAACAGCTTCAATTTGATATCCATATTGTATAAACACCGTCTGTGGTACACGGTCCCACTTTTTGGCCTATATCTCGAGACCCTAGTCACCCACGGGTACGAAAAATATCCCGTATCAAAGTACTCATAAACCCATAAATCCCACGATTACCCAGATCCACGTTATGATCTCAAGACCCTATCCAGAACGGGATAAAAAGTATCCTATGTCCGTCTCCTGGTTCTAAGCTACCTTTGCACCAATTTTCAGCCAAATCGTTTCATACGTTCTTGAGTTATAAATAATGTAACTAACACCACTTTATTTTATATACATATTATAAAGTGAACCTGGTCCACATTTTGGAGGATATCGCGCAAACTAAGTTGGATATTGAAATGAAATCAACTCTACAAAAACGTTTCTAAATCTTTGCGGTTTTTTTAGCCTATAACCATGTCGAGCCACCACCAAATCTATGCTCAAAATTTTATCTCAATCCGTTCAGCCGTTCTATATATTAATATAGAGTATCAAAAACTTTAACGGCTTACGGACAGAGAGGTGAGTCTGGCCCAATCAAAATCTCTTTCGGAAAAAGACTCATCGACAATTTATTTACACAAAAATACTTGCATTTCCTCTGTTGATATTTCGTTTTTTAATTAGAGATAGGAAAACAGATTAAAAAAGTCTATAAAAGAACATAATGAAACTTGGACTTCCATTGATTCCATCTGATTTTATAAACACCTATTTCATTAGTGTGGATAAAGGTGGGGACTTGGCAGTCTATACAAATTTCAAGTGCAGATGTAGTTACACGCACGTAATAAAAAACACAACTATTATTGGTATACGTAAGTTATCCGGTTAAAAATAAAATATAAAAAAATATAAATAAGGAGCGATAACCTCCGAAGAGATTTTAGACCGTGCTTCTCTTCCAATTTCGTCGTGTTCCTTTTAATTTTTCGTACAAATTAGCGGACGGAACCTACTTGTTTTATGCCTTGCAGATGTGTTTTCACTCAGAAGCTTTTCATGGTACAAATACACTCGGAGTGCTTGCCAAACACTGCCGAGGAGCGAACCCGCTTAGAAAAAAATAAAAGTAAAATATATAGCTGTGTATAAAAATATATGCTAGTAGATATAGGCTTTTGAACCAGCATTTCATTGCTGATAGAAACATTTTCAAAACGAGAGTGAATACCATTTGAGCCAAGTCTTAAAGCTGGCATTAATGTCATATATGAAAGGACAGGCATTACTGAACCATCTAAAACTCACTTTAGTAAAAATTGCTGATGTAGGAAATTAAATGTAAACCCACGGTTACCCAAATGTGATCCCAATGATTCCTAGATGTTAACTTGAGATCGATTGAACATCAACATTAAGCTCTATAGTTAATTCCAGGTATTCAAGAGGTTCGGTAGAATTTCGGTGCTGTCGAGTCTTGGGCAACCATTGACAATGCCAAGTCCATTTTAAAATAATGTTATTAATTTTGTTTCTTGAGTAAAAATATGAATTTTACAAATTTCGATACTTACCTTTTTTCAATGCCAATCTATTCTGATATTGACCTCAACTTCAAAACTGTATACTATATACATATACCTCGAAAGTTGAAGAAATATTTTTTCAGTCTTTGGTGGATAAACGAAATCTGCTCTGTAGTTTAACCGAAGTTAAAATTTGGCTAGAGTTTAAGCAAACTTAGTTTAAGTTTAGCCTAATCAACTACTGAAAAACCTGCACAAGACTGGTACAGAAAGTTCTGCGCTTTCAATAAATATGTTATTTTTGAAAAGTCAAACTTTCTACAATGAGAAAAGTTAATACGAACATTAGAACGAATAATTCCAATGTTAATTACAAAAAGTTGGCGAACATCACAGGGTTATCCTATGACACTGCCCGAAGAACGTTTTTGCGCTCAACAAAGGTGGCTCAGTGATCACAAACCAAGAAGCCAAAAGGGATGAGTAAACGCCCAGTTGGAGAGTATTGTTCTATCCCTAAGTAGGAAACACCGATCAACGTCAAAATAATTTTTAAGCATATTGTGACGAATATTCACCCCTATTCTGCATTTCGACTTGGATTGGAATTTTTTCGATTTAGCAAATTTTGTATTCTGTGTTCCAATCTCTTTCGATCCAACTTCGAATCGTTCGATTTTGCGTATTCTGCATTTCGATCGTAGTTCCGTTTTTCCAAGTTGCAAATTAGTTGGCGGAAAAATGTTTTCTTTTTATTTTTTTATTAATTTATAACATAATTTTAACAAAAAAGTAAGTAAAACTTGTCAAGAAACGTAGAAGGCTTGATGATGATTTGCCCCGCAAAAGTATCTAACACATACTTGACAGCATCCTTATTAAGTCGAAAGTTTTTTTTTTGAGCCTAAATAAGAAAATAAGTCATTAAACTTTACCACTTTTAACTTAAATTTGTTACAATTTGTCACTCATCTGAAATGGATTACACAAATCTCGCAATATTTCCCTTTCCATTCTCGCCTGGCCATTTTCGTATGCGTTGCTTTCCAACTCCACAAATAATGCCGCGGCTATTGATTCCATTATAATAGACAGCTATAATTTGTGTCTGTTCGTTGGGTCCAGTTATATGCCAAAGCAAGCTGCCGGAGTAGAGGAAGTTGAAGCGAAAACGTAAACAATCCTTGCGGAAAGAATAAATAAATCTTCATAAAGTATTTTAGGCCAGTGCAATGAAATTAGCATCCATAAAATTCAGAAAATGTCAACTATATTCGTGCAGGAATCCGTTTTAACATAACTTGGTGGCCACGGCAGGGAATTGGCCAAAAGAATGACAAAAACGCACTTACAATTATGAAAGCACTTCACTCAAAAAAAATTAACACGGCGGCAATATATTCTATTGCTTTTTTTTTCTAAAAAATGGCGTGGATAATAAAATATAAACGTTTTTCAGTGTTTTTTTTTTAATTTTCTTTAATTTATTTTGTTCCAATGTTCACACATTCCGTACAAACAGCTGATTTCGAAAAATCATTTGCTCTTCCTCTTCTCGTTACGATTCCATCCTAATGCAGAATAACCAACTTCGATTAAAGCGGAGCGTAGAACGGGAACGTAATCGAAATGCAGAATAGGGGTGATTAGCATCACTAAGTGATGTTTGTACTTGTTTTTTATATACTTGTAACTTTATGTTATAGCAATCACATATCAGTTTGTTAAATATGTCAGATATTTTGTGAAAATTATTTTAATTGTTTTCTGAACTTTGTATCGAACACAATTATAACTAAATAAATTTCACTGCGATTATATATAATTACAAAAGGTTATGGGCGATAGCAAGAAAGACTCTTCTCATGGAATTTTGCAATTTCATGGTAAAAATTTTGAAAACTGGAGTTTTCGCGTGCAACTACATTTAGATGCACTGGACCTTCTTGAAGTCATAAAGGAGGCTCCTCCGGCAGAGCAGTTCAGCAAAAAGGACAAGAAAGCGAAATCAGTTTTGGTCAGCTTAATTGCTGTTGAATACCTGGAGTATGTTCGAGAGAAGGAAACATCCAAAGAGATGTGGGCAGCGTTGGAATGCACTTTTGCGAAGAAGTCTGTTTCGAGTCAGACATAGGTACGTAAACAGTTAGCCAATTTAAAAATGAAGAAAAGTGATGTTTTACGCAAACATTTTCTGGTTTTTGATGAGCTTATACGTAAACTCAAATCGTCCGGAGCAACTGTTACAGAGAATGATGTTGTTGCGCAATTATTTGCAACCTTACCCGAGGTTTATGATCCTGTTGTTACAGCTCTTGAGAATATGAGCGAAGCAGAACTTAATGTTGATCTGGTGAAGCAGCGGCTTTTAGCAGAGGAAGCTAAACGTATAGATCGGGAAGATGGGCAATGTGATGTTGATAAAGTTACAGCATTTTCTGGAGAATATATTAAAACCCGATTAAATAATAAAACGTTCCGAGTTATGTTTATGTAATTTAATAAAAGTAATTGAATTTGACATTTATGTTTAAAGAAAGAATAGAAAATAGAAATTCATATGCCGATTGTCGTGAGCTTCTGCACGCTCGCACGTCTGCACTCTTCGAATGTTCACCCGTAACTAACTGTCTTTGACAGCTCGGCCTTTCCTGACATTCGTCCTCCTAGGACGTCTCATCCTCGGTACTTTCGTTTGCTTCATTATAGTCGCCTTCGAGATCTGGACTTAAACGGCACCATGGTTTCATATGGTCGCTGGAGACTACATTACAGTATCTTCGTTGTGTACGTGGTGCGTCGGGTAGATCTTCCACAACGTATCGATCATGAACTAGCTGTTTTGTGACAATATAAGGCCCCTTGAATTTCGGATCGAGTTTGTGTGTGTCACCTGTTGCGGTTGGTACATGGTCAATAACGACCAATTGTCCTTCGTTGTATACTGGTGGACTCTGATGCTTTTGGTCGTATCTTTGCTTCCATTTTTGCCTCTCGTTGCTGATATTCTGTATGGCGTTCTGTAGCTTCTCCTGTTTGTCGTCGTCATCTGACATGGATATTTCGTCGCTTAGTGCTTGTATTAGTCGATTATCGCTGACGCATCGTAAATCGAAATTGAACACAAGTTCGTTGGGACTTATCTTTGTTGTGCTATTGTTTTGCGAGTTAATGCACCACTGGATGTTGGAAAGGGTGCTGTCCCAATCTTTGGTGGTCTTTGTTGAGCATCGAATTGCTGATAATATGGTGCGGTTGACGCGCTCTGCCTGGCCGTTTGCTCGGGGCGTTCGTACAGCTGTTTTGACGTGCTGAATCCCAAAGCGTGTCATAAAGGATTCGAATTCCTTTGATGTAAAGGCAGTTCCTCGGTCAGTGGTAATCCGTAAAGGCTGCCCGAAAATTGCCATAACTTCTTGCAGCATTGATAGGACTGGTGTCGTCTTTGTGTTACGTACCGCTTTCAATATCGTGTATTTGGTGAAACCACAAACTAAAACAATGACGTATTGGTTTCCTCGTTTGCTTTTGGTGAACGGTCCGAGATGATCCATATACATTGCTCGAAATGGAATTGGTAGAACTTCGGTGAGATGCATTTGACTTTCCAGTTTGCCTCCTTTAATCTTATTTAAACAGCATTCGGGACAAGCTGCGATATAAGACTTTACGTATCGCCTCATTTGCCTAAACCAAAAATACTTTTGCAGACGTTGTAATGTTTTCTCGACTCCAAAGTGGCCAGCGTCGTCATGACAAGATTTGGTGACACGCCACCTGATAGCCTGAGGAATAACTAGTCGTCGCTCATCTTGGACAATTCGATATAATCGACCGTTGTGAATGATGAAGTCATCCCGGAACTGAGATGCTCCATCGCCGTTTGTTTTTAAAGCTGTAACAATAGTTTTCACATGTTCATCCTGCATCTGCATTGTATAAATCCAGTCGTCGCTGTTTTCACTGGTTATAGCTAGAACTCTTTCAGCTACAGTCTCCGGCTCAGATGGAGGTAGGGTAGGCGAACGGCTTAAGCAGTCGACGTGCTGCATCTTCGAGCCTTGACGATGCCTACACTCAATTTCGTATTCTTGTAGGCGTAGCCACCATCTGGCTATACGTGGTGGTAATTTCGACGTTGCTTTTGTTGTCACGATCGCATTGCAGTCCGTAACTACGGTGAACTTCGTGCCTAATAGATACATTCGGAATCTGTCTAGTGTTTCCACTATGGCTAGGACTTCTAATTCATGGCTTGCATAGCGTGACTCTGCATCATTGCACTGACGGCTATAAAACGACACTGGTTTAAGACCATCAGCTTCCTCCTGCAGCAATATGCCTGACAAACCAAGGTGGCTGGCGTCCGTATGCACCTCATGTGATTTACTTGGATCGTACAAGACTAGTACTGGCTTAGACGTGATTGCTTGCTTTAGCTGGTCAAACGCTCTGTCTTGTTCTTCTGACCAAATGAAGGCTGCGTCTTTCTTTAACAGCTTTGTTAGTGGTGCTGCGATGTGGCTATGCTTCTCTACAAACTTTCTGAAGAATCCGGTCAGTCCCAGAAACTGACGTACTTCTACGACATTCGATGGTTTGGGAAAATCGCTGATGCATTTCGTCTTGCCATCACCTGGACTTATGCCGGTGTCACCTACATTGTGACCTAGAAATTTGACGGTCTCGCAAAGGAAGTTACATTTGGAAGGTCTGAGTGTGAGACCACATTGACGTATCGCCTCCAAGACTTCTTTTAGCACGATCTTACCTTCGTCCACTGTTGGTGTTGCTATTATCATCTCATCGACGTAGCTGATGACTCGGTCTCGATTACATAATTTTGACGTTACTTTGGTGATCATTTCCTGGAAGTACATTGGGGCATTGACTAATCCGAATGGCATGACATTATATTCGAATAATCCATCATGAGTAAGGAAGGCAGTATATTTCTTGCTGCTTTCATCCATCGGAATCTGGTAATAGCCAGAGGTCCTGTCCAATGTAGTGAAGAATTTCCCTCCAGCTAACTTAAAGAGTTGCTCTTCGACCACAGGCATTGGGAAGTTCTTACGTTCAGTGACGGCGTTCAGTGCCCTGTAATCGATGCACATTCGGCTCTCTCCGCTGGCTTTGCGTACTAAAAGTGCCGATGCAGCGTGTGGTGATGTACTTGGACGGATTATATCGTTGACCAATAAGTTGTTTAAAATTGACGTTAATTCTCGTTGTTGCGATAGTGGAACCTGATATCGTTTTCCGACTATTGGTCCCGACTGTGTCACTTTAATTTCCATAGTGGTAGTGTTACATCTTCCCAACGTTGACACATCTTCCGCAAAGCAATCTTCATACTCATGTAACATGGACTTTACATCGTTACGTTGTGTATCATTCAGCTGATCGTTGATTTTAAACATGTTCGATTTGACTTGTAACTGTAAAGACCCATTGTCGATGATCAGCCGTTTGTTGGCTCCGCACAAAATATCTCGTCCAAGTAGTAGGTCATACCCAAGTGTATTGCCCGGTACTACGTATAAGTTTGCGTGGACATTTTCGTTATTGATCATTAACTTTACGTCGGCCTTTCGTGTAGATTCCACAGTTGAACCTCCGAAACCTTTAAAGCGCTTATATGCAGGGATGCATTGCATCGTTGGTATTACTTGTTCGCTTATTAGTGAGTGGTCGCTGCCTGTATCGACCAATGCGTCGTAAGATTTACCATCAATTGTGACGTGTTGAATTATAGGTGGCACTTGCGAAGGTTTTTTCGACTCCACAATTTCTGCTACGTTTGGCTTGGTGTTTACTCGACATTCCTTGCTGTCATGGCCCACTTTCGAGCACTTAGAACAGCGTTGTTTCTTTTGTGGTTGCGGACATTTAACAGCGATATGTCCATGTTCATTGCAGTTGAAGCACTTCACTGATCTTTGCGATTGTTCAGAGCGTCCCCTGCGCATGTTAGTGCTAAACGTTGACGTTGGGTTTGGCTGTATCGAATTTGTTGACTGTACCGTTTGTAAGTTTTCTAGTGACTGTAGCAGCTCATTGCTGGTATTTAGATTCATTGCTAATAGCGTACGTGTTGTTTGTGGATCGCTTATACCATTGATCGTATAAAAGTTTATAGATGCGTCATCTAAATTACCCCGTCTTCCGAGCGTTAACATCTCGTAGTAATATTCAATCAATGTCTCGCCAGATTTTCGCTTGCGTCGGCCAAGTTCCCTGTGAATTTCCGCAGAATTTACTACACACGGAAAATCTTTCAATAGCATACTCACCAAATCAGTCCAAGACTGGAACACCGGTTGAGCATCCAGCCAGCTTTTTGCTACGCCTACGAGCTTTTGTTGTGCCGCAAAAAGTAGCAAATTGTCACTCCATAAGTATGTTCGTTGCAGCTGCTCAGCCTTCGTTACAAATTGTTGTGCAGTGATTAATTTCTTCAACGGGTTAAACTCTGGTAAGATTCCAACAATGTCTTGTATTTTGTACGTGGATGCCTGCTGTGTGGTCGATTGTACATTGGATTCTCGTACTGTTTCTTGGGATGTAACAGGTTCAACGGATGGTCGTGATGCATTTTGCGTTTGCAATGACCTTGTTAATTCCGTGATCATATCCCTCAACTCACTGATTGGTCTTTCCCAAGGTTCTTCCTGATCGATCTCATTGGCATCAATTTCATCAGAATCAAAATGTTGAATTAATGCCGCAACTTTGTGTGCTTTATTGCCTGTCGCTGAAATATTTGCGTTTCGCAATAGTTTATTTATTTGTGCCACGGTTAAAGATTCTATTTTTATTTGCATGGTGACTTTTGCTTCAGTTTTTTCCCTTTATTTTACAAGCCGTTGCTTAAGCAATTAACTTTTGCTTCCTTTCGTCGCCGTTGCTTGCCAAAAACTGTCCGTTCTTGTCGCTGTCTGCTTGCCACTCCAGTATTTTTCCACTTCGACCCCAAGCAAGCATGCCAACAACAACTTTCGTTTGTTTTCCCGTTAGGCAGAACAATTCTGCGTAGCGTCTGCTGCCGTTGTCCAATTCCTGTAAAGCTAGATCGCTGCGCCGTCTCTGCGTTAGCGTTGATTTGCGCCGTTTAAAACGTTGAGTAGTGTTTATGTGTATGTTCGCTTTACTGCTTCGTTTGCACCCGTAACGTTGATTGTCGTTGGCCTGTACACACATATACACATGTGACGTTGCTGCCTTGCCTTTAGCAGACTTAATTCGCTGAATTTTGCACTGTCTTTCGCTACAACAATAACGTTGCTGTTTGCTGTGAAAGACTAGCCGTTGCCAGTGCCGTTTGAAATATTTTCCGTTGAGCCAAGTACGTTGCTCCTTTTGTTAAGCTTTTCGTTTTAAGTATTTCGTTTGAGCAGAGAACGTTGCTCTATTTTGGTACATACATCTGTACGCGTTGAGGAGAAACTTCGTTTTTGTACATTCGATAGGTAGACATATATGTATGTACGTATGTCTAAAATATTTTGTAGGCCCGCGCGAATCCTACTTCTGAACTATTAAAACCCGATTAAATAATAAAACGTTCCGAGTTATGTTTATGTAATTTAATAAAAGTAATTGAATTTGACATTTATGTTTAAAGAAAGAATAGAAAATAGAAATTCATATGCCGATTGTCGTGAGCTTCTGCACGCTCGCACGTCTGCACTCTTCGAATGTTCACCCGTAACTAACTGTCTTTGACAAATATAAGAAATTCACTGGGGTTTGCCATAGATGCAAGAAGCGGGGCCATATGAAAAAGGACTGCCGTGTTAAATTGCCGCAAAGCAAAGCAAGCGCGGGCGAATGGGTCACGCAAGTGATAGTTCAGTTCAAGGTCTTGTTCAAAATCAAATGGTTCGTGGCTTGGAAACATATATGCCAGTTGGTTTCTGTGATGTATGTATTCAAGGAAAGCAGTGCCGAAGTCCATTTAACGGTAGTCGTCCAACATCATCACGTTTGCTAGAAAGAATTCATACAGATATATGTGGTCCTTTTGATCCGATGACATGGGATGGGTACAAATATTTTGTAAGTTTCATAGACGATTTTAGTCATTTCGCGGTTATATATATTTAATTAAAAAGAAATCGGAAGTTTATGAAAAGCTAGTTGAGTACGAAGCTATGGTATCGTCAATGCATAATATCTCTATTGCAATGATAACTGTCGACCAAGGGCGTGAGTATATGTCTAAACAAGCTATATCGTTCTTGATACAGAAGGGTATTCAAATTCAATGCACTAAAGCTTATTCGCCACAGCAAAATGGGGTCGCTGAACGATTCAATAGAACACTTGTTGAAAGAATAAGGGCCATGCTACTCGAAAGCGGTATTCCAAAGATGTTTTGGGGCGAAGCAGCGCTTGCCGCAAATTATATTCTAAATAGAAATCCTTGTCGAAGTCTTAATTTAAAAAAAACCCCCAGCTGAATTATGGTATAATCAAAAGCCTGATGTATCCAAACTAAGGGTTTTCGGTTGCAAGGCATTTGCATGGATCCCTCAACAAAAACGGAAGAAACTCGATGTTAAATCCATTGAGGTTGCTATGATGGGGTATGCTCCTAACGGTTATAGACTGTGGGATATAAATAAAGAAAAAATTGTAATAGCAAGGGACGTTCGTTTTAACGAACTCGTGTATACATTCAAACTACCAAACAAATCATCTGATGAGGTCAGGAACTATTTGCTCATTGACGTACGTCATCAGCAAGAGGGGGAGGAAAGTGAAATTTATGCTGATTCCTCTCCTGACAAAATTAACGAAAATCACGATAGAGATGACGGGAGTGGCTGTCCTGAAGATGATGTGGAAGATTCTGATGTTGGTGAATCTTCTTATGATAGTGAAAATGGTATTTCCAATATTCAAGAAGACGAATCACAACCTCGCCGAAGTGAGAGAATCAAAAATAGATTTATGCAATACATTTATGGGTATTCAGCAATTTTGGATGCACCATGTGAACCACTTACATACGCAGATATCGAAAATAGGTCTGACAAAGAATTGTGGATGAAGGCTATCAATGAAGAACTAAACTCAATGAACGAAAACCGTGTTTGGGAATTAGTTCCACATCCACCTAATGTTAAGTTACTAAAATCAAAATGGATCTTTCGTGTGAAGGAGGATGCTGATGGAAATCCAGTGAGTCACAAAGCGAGATTGGTTGCGAAAGGTTTCTTACAGAAGGCTGGTGTTGATTACGAGGAAACCTACGCTCCTGTGGCAAAGTTGACAACTGTCCGCATTGTGTTGGCGATCAGTGTGCAAAAGGGTTACTATTTACACCAACTAGATGTAAAAACAGCATTTTTGTACGGCACTTTAAAAGAAGACATTTTTATGGCAGTTCCCGAAGGTTTGGAAGCATCGGAGGGATTGGTATGTAAACTTCGAAAATCGCTTTATGGTTTAAAGCAAAGTCCTAAATGTTGGAATGAGAAATTTAATTCATTTTTGTTGGCAAATTGTTTCGAACGTTCTAAGCATGATTACTGTTTGTATTTTAAAATTTCTGCTACTAACGTATTATATCTAATTTTATATGTTGATGACATACTCATTTCTGGAAGTAATTTGGAAGTAATTGAACAATTGAAAAAAGAGCTTGGCAAAATTTTTAAGATGTCTGATTGTGGTCCCTTGCGATACTATCTTGGGACAAAAATTTATTATGAGCAGAAGAGCGGTGTTCTCAAGATGAGTCAAAGAAGCCATATTGATAGAATATTGGAAAAATTTGGAATGCCAGATTGTAATCCTGCAAAAACACCAATGGAGAAAGGTTTGCAGATGTCGCTAGATAATGGAAAACGAACTGAAAACCCATATCATGAACTCTTAGGCAGTTTAATGTATCTGATATTAAGTGTACGTCCAGACATATGCTATCATGCAGGTTACATGGGTAGATTCCAACAACAACCTAGTGAAACCCATTGGCAGACATTGAAACGAATTGTCAGATATCTCAAGGGAACAAAAAACTTAGACTTGGTTTACAAGAAAGCTAATTGTTCAGAACTTACAGGCTATGCAGATGCTGATTGGGCATCAGACACATTAGACAGAAAATCAGTAAGTGGTTTTGTATTTTTCGTATATGGCTGTCCGATATCTTGGGGAAGCCGAAAGCAAGCAATAGTTGCAACATCATCAAGTGAAGCTGAATACATTGCCTTAAGTCAAGCAATTGCGGAAGGGTTATGGATTCGAGGTGTTTTGATCGATTTAAATATTATAACTGCGCAATCACCAGTACTGATGTGTGAAGATAACGATGGCGATGGCTAAAAATTCAGAAAGTAAAACATCAAAGCATATTGACATAAAACATCATTTCATTCGTGACCACATTACCAAAGGAAATGTCAAATTAGAATATATTAACACTCAAAATCAAATAGCTGATGTATTTACGAAGTCTTTAGATTACAGAAGATTTCACAATTGTGTAAAAGTCTAAACTTATGTGATTGAGAGGGGGTGTTGTTTGTACTTGTTTTTTATATACTTGTAACTTTATGTTATAGCAATCACATATCACGAAATAGTTATACCTGTATAAGGCTGGTAAACAAGCATGAAGTTCACGAAATTACTAGACCTTAGCAGAAATGGTTGAACGAGGAAACCGAGAGTATAAAAGCAGCGCAAGCTGAGGCATGATTAAGCAGTTTGATTTAAACACGTAATTAGTTGTGAAGTCAGAGATATTGTGAAGTACTCTCAAAGTAGTCTAATAAAGACCATTTTGCATTACTGAATATTGGAGTTACTTATTCAACAGTTTAGCGATTCGAACGTTAGCAGAAGGTTTCAAATAAGCGGAATTTCACTAAATTCGTTACAATATAATTTTATAATGACCTGACGTGAATACCCCAAATTGAAATTTCAAAAATTTTATAAAGGTTGATTATGTACGAACTGACTATATGCTATAAGAAATAAGATATTTGATATCATGCATATTCCAAATAGATATTGCATGAAAGTTCTTGTCTTTTACATTCGAAACGAGAAATTTAGTTTAAATGATCGCTTTCTGGATAATCGATAATATCTTGCACACAGTTTCAATTAAAATATTGCATTCGATTTGATACTAGTTTATACCAGAAATCAAAATGTTTACAGTCATACCTAAATTATCCGAAGCAAAATAACTTTTTAATTGTTTAGCTTACGTCGAAACGAGCACTCTAATTAATCTTCAAATGTGGAATGCTAAATTTAATTATAATGATAACAAATGAGATTTTGTATGTGACGATATGACGTAGGTAAAACTTGGTTATTCCGTAAATGTGTGATGCCAGCCAGTCCCCCTTTTATATTAACCCACCATTGCCTTCTTACACTTTTCTGCGGTGTTCACTGATGATTCGCGCAAAGGCCAAGGGCAATAAATGAATTTATCGCACACGAACTTAACAATAAAGATGTGGCAAATATTCGCATTCGCAAAAGCGAATGATTCGCAACATGTCGATATTCGCATTCATATCAAAATACACGTTTTTATATCGTCGGTACAATGCCAAAGTCACGAATGTGCCATTTTTGTTTTAACGAAATATTATATATGTCAAATTTTGCAAAGCCAAAACAACAAATGTGCATTTTTTTGAAAAAAAAATATTTAAAAATCATTTTTCAATTAACATTAGTGGTTTACAAAAGTTAACCTTCCAATAGTGGTTGAAAAATATAAAATTAAATCTCTGGTTAAACCAGAAAACGCTGCACTCGCAATTTAAAAAAAATGTGGACCTTCGAAAGGTTTCATTCAAGCCACGTCGTTTTTACTTAATTGGCGCTTAACCGTTTCAAGGGTTATGATCGCCCAACAACGCACACCAATCGCTTCTTCTTTAAGTTAACTGGCGCCAATGTTGATGCATACAGCTCGTACAGCTCATCATTAAATCTTCTTCGGTACTCGCCGTCGCCAACGGGTAGAGATCCGCAAATCTTTCGAAGAACTTTTCTCTCGAAAACTCCCAGTGCCGCTTCATCTGATGTTGTCATGGTCCATGCTAGCATTCATTGGCAATAGTAATTCTTTTCAGAGCTGATGTTATTTGTGTTAATTCTGGTTCCCGGATAAACGAAGTCTTTTACTATTTCGAAATTATGGCTGCCAACATTGGCATGGATACCAATGCGCAAGCGGTGAGGTCCCGCTGAAAAATTGCAAAGCTTTATTTGTGGCTGCTGCCTTGCTATAGAGAATACTTAGGGTGCTTGCTCACCACACTGAGCGTCCTATATTCGGGTGCGGTGGCTGGTAAGACAATTTTCCAAAAGCGCCTCGAGGCTGTAGTCGGGAAATCCTATCAGCACATTTCCTAAATAAAATGTAGCGCATCATGGATAGGTAGATACGTATAATGTCGGCGACCCAAGTAGCCAGGAAGCTATTTGCAGATTTATTTTGCTTTTCAAAAAGTAACTTTCTAGGGTTCGTAGGCGTCTTCTAACTAGAACCCGGAATTTACAAAGAAAACTCTCCGCAGTCTCTCAGATAGTTACAGCTTCTGCAGTAGTCCTTATACCGAATACCCTTCCTTTCCGCTTGCATTCCTATAATCCAATAACCGGTGCAGGACGTTATAAGTTTTTGGGTGTCGACTCTAGATATATTCAGGAGGTTTCTTATACGTTTCTCGTTAAAGTTTGACCTGGGGCCCTTGCAAGCTTGCGTAATCGGGAGGAATTCTGTCTAAAACACACTACAATATAAGGGAAGCTTAAATGCAATCTCTATATAGACCGAGTAGATTACAGCCCCCTGAGTCCACCTTAGAGTTGTCAGTGTCTTCGAATCATTCTTACGTGAATGTATAGTAATAAATCTGCCCTCCATCTTTAGCTTTCGATGACATGAATATGCCCGCCTAAAGTGGATTGAGGATGCTGGTACACTCATGCTGAGCTTCTTTGCAGCATGTAGATCCTCATTGCCGATGTACAGAGTATATGCAAGTCTATCGAAAGTAGCTTTAAATTTGGATTGAAAGCCGCAATGGGGCGATAATCTCCGATGGTGCTAACACACTAATCGCGCTGAACTTTCTGTAGGCTGGGGAAATTTCTCTCCACCACACTATAGAGCCGTACATCATCACCGGTCGCATTATTACCTTATACAGCCATAGCACCATCTTTTTTCGGGATTATCCACTTCATGTAGCACAGTTTCTGTGGACTTCCTCCCGTATACTCATTTTGTTCTGTAGGCAAGGCAACATAGTGGAGACAACACAATCTCGCCCAGGGAGACCAGATTGTCTGTACATTAGACGGAAGTTTTGTTTTTACAGAGCCTATCACTGAGTATCCTGTCGAATTTGTTTTCTGTGCGGTTGATTTACTTTCCTCTGTTGTTGTTGTTGTTGTTGTAGCAGTGCTTCGCCCACCCAATAGGTGCGATCGATCACAAATTGTCATCAATATCCTCTAACGGGAGTCCAAGGAAACTTGCTGTTTCAACAGGGGTGGACCATAATGAAAGGGGTGTTAGAGGCGTTGGTTCCACATTACAATTAAGGAGATGGTTGGTGTCAAGTGGGGACACATTGCAAGCGGGGCATACATTTTGTGTGTCGGGGTTGATTATGGATAGGTAAGAGTTTAGCCTGTTACAGTATCCAGAACGAAGTTGAGCTAGAGTGACTCGTGTTTCTCTGGGGAGTATGCGTTCCTCTTCCCCAACTTTTGGGTACTGTTCTTTGAGTACTGGATTCACCGGGCAATTCCTGGCATAAAGGTCCGGCGCCTGTTTGTGGAGCTCACTTAGGACCTGCTTGTGTTATTTTGCTTCATACGGCTGAGTTCTCAGGTGCCGTATTTCCTCATAATGCTTACGGAGATTACTCCTTAAGCCCCTAGGCGGTGTTGGCTCATCAATCAGATGTCTGTTGGGATGCCCAGGTTTCTGTGTATTCAACTGAAACTGTTTGGTTAGCATCTCATTTCTCTCCCTGATGGGGAGTATTCTCGCCTTATTATGTAGATGGTGTTCTGGGGGCACAAGGATACAGCCCGTGGCGGTTCTGAGAGCAGTTTTTTGGCAGGCCTGTAGCTTCTTCCAGTGAATAACCCCATCTAATTTACTTTCCTCTCGCATCCTATAATAAAAATAATCGTATATTGATCTTATAGAGAAAGTTTTGTCAAAGCCTCGCAGTTCCTTGCAGAGATTCTGGTAGTCAGTTGCACATTACAAAGAGGCAAACAAAACATATGTTGTCTGTAGATTTAACTATAGATACCTGTCAGTTCTTTGCAGAGACTCTGGTAGTCAGTTGCACATTACAAAGAGGCAAACAAAACATATGTTGTCTGTAGATTTAACTATAGATACATATCTTTTCGACATTTTACGACGGGCTGAACTCGAGTCTTGTTAGGTCCATTTAGCTTCTGACCGCATACAATTTTAAAAAAGCATCTATTTTAACAATTTTTAACGGGTTTCGAAGGTGCACACATGTGGGTATGTGAGTCCAGTTAATTGAACAGACCATGCTTTGTTAGACTGCTACTAAATTTACTTTCATCCTGTCTTATTCTTAAATAATTTTTTAAAATATATTTTCTGCAGATTTTGCCGTCACAACTCAAAAAAAGATTGTGTTTTACGACGAACATTGGAAGGAGGTCACTTCAGCAGCGCATCAATTTGATCATCTTGGTGCGATTACATTTGATGAAGCCGAAGAGAAAGTTTATTTTAACGATGAAGTACACAATAATGGTAGTATTTTCGCACTAATGATACCAAAAGATTATGAAGATCCACATTTAATTGAGAAAATGGTACAACGAACAAAACACGAGGACATACGTTCGCTCGCATACGATCCCCTCGAACGTAAACTCTATTGGAGCGACACATTGAATAAGAAAATCTTTATGATATCTGTTGATGCCAACGAAACAACTAAACCAAATGTATTTTTGGACTTTTCAAAGGAAGACGTTCTACCCGATGGCATAGCTATCGATTTTTGTCGTCGTTCATTATTTTGGACCAATTCAAATTTTTCAAATCCAAGCATCGAACGTATTGGTTTAGATGGAAGTGATCGTAAGGTGATCGTACATGATGATATGTTTGCACCACATGGTATTATCGTAGATCAATTGACTGATCGTATTTATTATGTGGTGGCACAACGTGGCATACACTTTTCGGTAGAGAGTGCCAAATTAGATGGTAGCGAACGTGAAGTTATAATGAAAGGTCTAAATAATGAACCGTTTAGTTTGGCTGTAACAAAAGATGCCATATTTTGGACAGACAATACAAATCGTGCCATATGGGGTCATCAGAAATTTCTCAATGATACATCAATAACAAAACTGCATATGCCATCAGCTGATTATGATAATGGTGATAAAGCCGTTGAGAGTATAGAAGCAAATATGATACTTAAATATACGGATAGACCACGTGGCATTGTAGCGCGAGTCCATTATTTTAGTAACTTACAAAATGATCAGCATTGTCACAAAGTAATAGCCACTATTCGGAATCGTGTACTCTCTCCTATACCCAGCAACGATAGTGCGCTAGATATTGATACAAATTTTCTACAAAAAAATTATTGCCTAAATGGCGGTGAATTTATACCACAAACAACAAGTTGTATATGCAAAATCGGGTTCATAGGCGAACGTTGCGAAACTAACGAATGTCTAAATTATTGTATACATGGCACATGTGTAATGTCTTCCTTGGGTCTACCAACATGCGAATGCCCACTCAGCTACCATGGCGGGCGTTGTCAGTGGTATAAATGTGCGGACTACTGTTTGAATGATGGACGTTGTGCTATATTGGATACTGGGGAACCAACTTGTGAATGCAAGGAACATTTTGGTGGTATGCGTTGTGAACATAATTCTACAGAAATTTGCGCGCTATTTTGTAAAATTTTAATGCTGGAGCCTGACACTTATGTACCTTTCAGTTGCAGCGATATGTGAGTAGTGTTATCTATATATGTGACCCGGTCTATGAAAAGGAGGCTTATGACTCAAAAAACATTTTTCCACTTTTTTTCTGCTTTCGATAGTTTTTGAGACGCTCTTTCACGTGGTGAAAACTAGAAAGTCCTAACTTGCTTAGAAGTGTACTAAAAATGTAGAGAAAGAAGAGCACAAATGAAAGACGATGAAGCCTTTGGTACCTTCCATGCCACTTTGGTGGCTGGTGAAGCATCCTCAGATTTTTTTTTATGGCATTTTTTTCGATGGCAATGGAGCCGAAATATCGGTCAGAAACTGGTTTGTGCCTTGCCTTTTGGGCATGACTGTTCATAATGCAAAAAAAAAAACTACTAAGAAACTGAAGAAATGCATTGTTTATCTTTAACAGTTGTTTCTCGCAATTTCTTTTTTGAGTCATAAGCCACCTTTTCATAGACCGGGTCACATATATAAAAGAAAGTGGTATTAGTTACACTATTTATAACTCAAGAACGGATGAACCATTGGTGGAGAGGTAAATTGGTTGAGAGGTAGCTTAGAACCAGGAGGCATAGGATATTTTTTATGCCGTTCTGACTAGGGTCTTGAGATTAAAACGTGGACCTGGGTAATACTGGGATGTGTTTGTACAATATGGGTATCAAATGGAAGCTGTTTATGAGTACTTTGATACGGAGTATTTTTCGTACCCCGGGTACCCCTAGCATATGTTTATAGAATATGGATAACAAACAAAAGCTGTTGATGAGTGCTTTAGTACAGGGTAGTTTTCATACCTATTGGTGACTAGGGTCTCGAGATATAGGCCAAAACGTGAATCCGGGTAGGTACCCGTAGAATGTGTTTATACAATATGGATAACAAATGAAAGCTGTTGATGAGTGCTTTAGTACAGGGTATTTTTCATACGTATTGGTGACTAGGGTCTCGAGATATAGGCCAAAACGTGAATCCGGTTAGGTACCCGTATAATGTGTTTACACAATATCGATAACAAATGAAAGCTGTTGATGAGTGCTTTAGTACAGGGTAGTTTTCATACGTATTGGTGACTAGGGTCTCGAGATATAGGCCAAAACGTGAATCCGGGTAGGTACCCGTAGAATGTGTTTATACAATATGGATAAGAAATGAAAGCTGTTGATGAGTGCTTTAGTACAGGGTAGTTTTCATACGTATTGGTGACTAGGGTCTCGAGATATGGGACAAAACGTGGATCAGGGTAACACTAGGATATGTTTTTACATTATGGGTACCAAATTGAAGCTGTTGATGAGTGCTTTAATACAGCTTAGTTTTCATACCTATTGGTGACTAGGGTCTCGAGATATAGGCCAAAACGTGAATCCGGGTAGGTACCCGTAGAATGTGTTTATACAATATGGATAACAAATGAAAGCGGTTGATGTGTGCTTTAGTACAGGGTAGTTTTCATACGTATTGGTGACTAGGGTCTCGAGATAAAGGCCAAAACGTGAATTCGGGTAGGTACCTGTAGAATGTGTTTATACATTATCGATAACAAATGAAAGCTGTTGATGAGTGCTTTAGTACAGGGTAGTTTTCATACGTATTGGTGACTAGGGTCTCGAGATATGGAACAAAACGTGGATCAGGGTAACACTAGGATGTGTTTTTACATTATGGGTACCAAATTGAAGCTGTTGATGAGTGCTTTAATACAGCTTAGTTTTCATACCTATTGGTGACTAGGGTCTCGAGATATAGGCCAAAACGTAGACCAGGGTAACACTAGGATGTGTTTTTACATTATGGGTATCAAATTGAAGCTGTTAATGTGTGCTTTAGTACAGGGTCATTTTTATACCGCTGGGTGACTAGGGTCACGATATATAAGCCAAAACGTGGACCCGAATACCCCTAGAATGTGTGTGCAATATGGATATTAAATGAAAGCTGTTGCTGAGAGCTTTAACGTAATTTTCATTGTGATATTCGATTTGAACCTGGCAAAACTGATAAATATGCATGCCAAACCGTAATAAAGACATGAATTAATAATACCCACATACCTATTTACATATGTACGTCCTATTCGATTTGCCTGAAATTTGGTATACAACTTGCTTATATTAGTCTCTTTAAGGGATGAAGAAGAATGAGAAGAGAAAAGAGGGAAGGAGAAGGAGACTGAGAAAGAGATAGAGTGAGACGAAAATAGAGATAGATGAAGCGAAAAGGACGGAGGGAAGAGTGAACAAAAGGATTAAGAAAAAGTGAAGAGTGGGGGAGAGCAGAGTTAGACGGAAAAAGCTTATTAAGATGTATGCAGATAAATCAACTATTACGATTTGAGTCATGGGATGAATGTTACTCTGAAAAAGACGTATCCAAGGCATTTAATATTTTTCTGAACATTTTTAACAGACACATTAAGTCTGCTAGCTTTTCTTTTATCCCTCGCAGATCTGATTATAAGTTAAAACCATGGATTAGCAAAAAGTTGCTCAAAAAAATTCATCTAAAAAACAAGCTTGGAAAAAAGTGTAAAAACCACCCATCAAACGCAAATCTTCGCAGCAGGTATATGAAATTATGTAGAGAGCTGAAAAAAGAAGTACACGTGGATCGTGATAATTTCTATCGAAATGAGTTTAGGTCTTCCTATGGCAATCCAAAGAAGGAATGGAATATCATTAACGGTCTTCTGAATCGCAGTTGTAAAGCTAATAATACATCAATTGTTTTATGTGATGGTAGCGTGAGCTTTTCTGATCCTCCAACAGTGGCAAACCTTTTCAATGATCACTTTCTATCAATAGGGCAATCACCTGTTTTCGAATCCTCCGCTCTGATACCTGAGTTCTCGAATTCGGGAAATATTTTTTTTTTCGAGCCATTTACTGGCATTGAAGTTTTAAAAACAATTAATTCTCTGAATAACTCTAGATAATGTGGTTGTGATGGAATTTCGAATCAGACTCTTAAATATGTGGCACTAAATTTAGTTGATATCCTAACGCATTTGTTTAATATGAGTATTTTAGGTGGATCATTTCCTTTAGACTTAAAATGCGCTATTGCCATTCCTTTATTTAAAAAGGGTGACAAAACGGATATAAATAACTACAGGCCTATTTCATTACTGTCTTCAATTTCAAAAATTTTTGAAAAGCTGGTTAAAGGTCGAATCCTATCATTTCTTGACAATAATAACTATTTCAGCTCAATGCAATTCGGGTTCAGATATGGGCGGTCAACAGAAGATGCCCTGCTGGACTTTTGTTCTCACATATATAGGGAACTAGACAATAAAAAGAACTGTGCTGGACTGTTCGTTGATATCACTAAAGCATTTGACATGGTTGATCACCAAATTTTATTATAAATTGTATTTTGCGGGCTTCCGTGGGTTTATATATAATTGGTTTAAATCTTATTTGTCAGGAAGAATTCAAAAAGTAAAAGTTGGAAGTAGTATAAGTAACCCAGTTACAATTAGCTTAGGTGTACCTCGCTGCCATTGTATGGAAAAGTAACAGCCTTCGCTGACGACCTTGCTATCGCCTGTGGTTCATCGACCTATCTGGATTTAGTAGCAGGAATCAATAACGATGTGCATTTGCTAAGAGTGTGGTTTGCAGCACATAAGCTCTGTGTCAGCAAGAAAACGAAGTTGATGTATTTCAATTTGCATCCAAAATCCTCACCTGACATAGCCATTGTATTCCATGCTATACTGACTGCAAACGTTTTGTACTAAATAATTTTCTGTTCTGTGCATCGTTTAAAGCTGAAGTAAATTGTTCCGATAAGTGCTTCACTATTGAAAAAGTAAGCGACTTCCAATATCTTGGTGTTATTGTTGACCAAAACTTGAGTTGGTCTACGCATATTTCTCGTTTGAAGTCCTACTTGCGATCTTCCGTTCGTTATTTTTACAATTTAAGAAAAGTTTGTTCAAACGAAACACTTAAAACTATTTACTACGCTTTAGTCCACTCCAAGCTCCAATATGGTATAACCTGTTGGGGTGGCGCTGCAGGTAATAAAATCCAGCAGCTTCTAACTATTCAAAAATGGGTCATAAGAAAAATATGTAATGTTGATCGTTTTCACCACTCAATGGAGTTGTTTAGGGATCTGAAAGTTCTTCCTGTTAAGCATATGTACTACTATAAAACGTTAAAGATATTTTTCATTCGCTGTGGGTATTTACATAGCCTGGTATCGGATAGTTATAACTTGAGGCAAAACTCATATGGACTTGTGTATGTTCCGACCTCTCGAAAAACCAACTTCAACAACTTCTTTACTATCGTTTCTTGTAAAGCTTTTAATGCGTTGCCTGCATGTATACGTGTCACTAGAAATATGAATGAGTTTTTGGGAAAGGTTAAATCTTTTCTACTAGAGAAATCACACGAAGACATCAAAATTTTGCTGAACCATAGCACTTAAAAAAATATATGTACATATTTTATTAATATATTTTATTACTTATTATTTTTAATCAAACTTCACCCCACGCACTATTTTACATGTTTTTGAATTCAATTTTATTCGGAGATGGCATTCGATACTAAAATACATATATTTTTACAGAATGCCTTACTTTTCTTTCTGTAATTATGGTTAATTTAATTTAAGTCGCTATTGTAACATATATGCTGTTTTGAAAGAAAATGAATAAAAAATGAAATGAATGAAATTTAGGGCAGAACAACGTCTGACGGGTCTGCTAGTTTATATATAAAAAAATAGTTTGAAAAAACTAAAAACTACACTTTTAAAGCTAACCGAACTAAAAATTTGAAAATAACTTTTCATCACAAAGATTTTATGTTACATTAGTAGAAGGTGCAATAATTTACCATAAATAATTTGCTTAAAACAAAAATACCTATAATACAATTTATGTTATGAACAGAATAATAAAATTCCGAGTAAAACGCGTGCTGTCAATTAAAAAGAGCTATTGCAAATTATCGTATAATTGATCATGCGAAGCTTGTTTGCTTTTACGTTCGTCTCATTTCAGTAAAAATATGGTTATGAGCTTTTTTCCGAAATGGTCAAACAGTCAAACGGAAATTTCTTAAATGTGCACTACACCAAATTTTTAATGGCTCTGAAGTCAAGTGCCACTGTGACCACTTTAAATGGCCCATTCACCTTATGACCAATTCAAAATTCCATAAGGTAAATTTGTCTTATGACCCTCACATGCCTCTCCCCCTTTCTTTTCTTCCAAACGGCGCACGGTCGAGTATCTCATCAATTTAGCTGGCCAAAAGTCGATTTTTCAAAATATTCCATTTTTTTTTTTAATATACCCCCTGGCGTTCGTAGATGTCCACTGAATAATATGCATACCCCAAAACCCATCTGCAACATTAACTGAGCTAACCGCGCACATCTAAAGTTGTATAAAAATTGTGTGCAATTCGATGTATTTTAGGATTAAAAAGCAATATTCCCTCTAACCTAAATACTTGTTCACTTGTTTAGCCTTAATATAATCTAGTTACTTTTTCTTTTAGGACAGGTAAATGTGTTTTCAATTCATATGTTAATTTTTTTATACTGTATGTTTTAACGGAGTTATTCTACTCGTGATACTTCTACTTTTCAATATTACATTTTTTAAAAACCTTGCAAACAAAAAGATATGTATATCTTTTTTTCATGACATATCATGTCAGTAATTTTTTGGCAATACATAAGCTTGTGTTTGTTTCAAAGTTTAATAACCAAAACGGCTGCGCATACCCACGATTTTTTGAATGATGATCAATATTGTAAGAGACTAATACCCTTATTGGCATATCTAATGTAATTTTTTTTTAACTTAAAAAAGGTGGCAACCTTGTGAAAACATCGTCAGTGGCAACACCTAGGTGAAAAGTCTTAAAATATAATACTATATCGATGTACCAAATTTGATTCAAATCGGTTAAGCCGTTTCCGAGATGGTAGTGGATATACAAAGAAATATAAAAAAGAAGGTGAGGTGGCAACCCCAATTCGCAACCCTACTTAAAAATGTCATTAGAAATGCGAAGTAAAACACCTTTCGTTTGATACCCATATTGACATATGTATCTCATGTATTGCCAAAAAATTAACCCGGTCCATCCGAAACAGGGAGCCCGATCCATAGTAATTCTGCGCGGAGCACCGTGAATTTACTGTCAAATATTTCCTCTCATAACAATGAAGTAAGACAACCACTATTTGAACAGAAATAACTGCTGTTTTAATTTTGGCCAGATCGTCTGCGTTCCTTCGCATAACTCGCCGGCGGGATCACGGACAGAACCATAATTCTTCCGGAGAACTTTTCTCTCGAACACTGCAAAGAGCCATCTAATTTTCTCTCGACACTGTCCATAAAATAAATAAAAAATAAATGTAAGGCGCGATAATCTCCGGAGAGATTTTAGGCCGAGCTTCTCTTCCAATTTGCGTCGTGCTCCTCTTGATTTTCCCTACAAATTGGCCGAACGGGACCTACATGTTTTAAGCCGACTCCGAACGGCATCTGCAAGGCAGATGAGTTTTCACTGAGAGCTTTTCATGACAGAAATACACTGGGAGCGCTTGCCAAACACTGCCGAGCGGCGACCCCGCTTAGAAAATTTTCTTCTAATTGAAAAACCTTATTTCTAAAATTTTGATGTTGTTTTGCCCGGGGTGTGAACTCAGGGCATACGGTGTGGTAGGCGAAGCACGCTACCATCACACCACGGTGGCCGCATGGCGCATTTATTAAAGCCAATAACATCAATATCATCAGCATACACCAGTAATTGTGCCATCACGATTTACTTCTGCTGCTAGAATTATCTTCTCAAGTATTAGGTTAAACAAATAGCACGAAAGGTAGTCGCCTTGTCTGGAGCCTCGTGTGGTATCCTTATGGAGCTGGTGGTGTTGATCAATGCTATTTGGTAAAACCTTATTAACTTTACAGGGAACTAAAAATTAAAGCCTGGAAGGCTGACTTGAAGTCTACTAAAAGATGATGAATGTTGATCATTTTATCGTGAGTCTTCTCCAGGATCTGGCTCACTGTTGTTGTTTTTGTATCGATAAAGACACTCCCCAAAGGTTTTGGGATAGTTCTTTGTCGGATATGCATCCGGTACGTTTCGGAAACAAGCACCTTTAAGTTACTAGTCCGACCATCTCGGGAACGATTTTAAATATTTTAACCTACTAAACCACAAAATGGTCTTTATATTTTAAATAAAATTTTCTATAATTACAGTTGCGAGGAATTAAGTCGAGAAAACGAGTTTGGTGCTGCAACATATCCTACCCCTAAATATCCACATTTGGAAGTATGCCAACAAGTGAATCCATTTTCGGGTACCGTTATAATTGTAACCGTTTGTGGAGTAATAGCATCGCTGGGATTAATGTTATTGATTGTACATGGCCTACGTCGTTTCTACAAACCAGCTCGTCCACGTATCAAGAAAACATTTGTTGTACGCAAACAGGCGACTCCATCATCAGATACAGCACTCACAAATCGTCCCCTTGCCACCGAACAGTGTGAAATTACAATAGAAAATTGTTGTAACATGAATATTTGTGACACAGTAAGTACTAGAACATAACTAAGTTTAGGTTAGGTTGAACTGGCCGGTCAATAAAGAACTCACATTGACTGAATGTTTCCATAGTGTTACCAAAATTTGTTCAGCGACCACACGGAAAACCCCAATTAGATACCAGGACTTATGTTATAGAATAACTCCGTTCTCTTGGCAATTACTCCAAGTTTTCTAGGACCTAACTTAATTCTTGCCTCTAGATCTGACAGAGTTGCCCTAGTAGCTAAAGTCTTAACCTCGCGAGCGCAGGACACTAACACAAAACGTGCTCAAGAGTTTTTTTTCTGCAGCTCGCACTTCCTACATCTGCTGTAACTGACGAGGCCAGAAGGCAGTGTCCAGTAAGTATGCCCATCCTGAGCCTTAAGTATTCTCTCTTTAGATAATGAACAACTTTGTGAGTTTAACGTCATGGGATTTGCGCATGATCTTGAATTTCACAGCCGCGCGCTCCAGTCTCCATTTGATTTCTCCCAAACGGTTTGGGACGTCTACCGTCGATTTATCGATTGCTGCAGTCCCCTATGTTAACTCAAAGGCGTTTTCACTACGTTTTCTTCACGCCGACAATTTCCACCTAACAGAAACTGCGGTGATCTAGCTGCCTGAAGATCTACAATTGCAGAATCGGCGCAGCTAATTTGGAACCATCGATTTATCGATTGCTGCAGTCCCCTATGTTAACTCAAAGGCGTTTTCATTACGTTTTCTTCACGCCAACAATTTCCACCTAACAGAAACTGTGGTGATCTAGCTGCCTGAAGATCTACTATTGCAGAATCGGTGCAGCTAATTTGGAACCATCGCTACACACGAGTTTAGTATGTTCTGCCTGTTCCGCGCTCTTGTGCCTTTCTTGTAATTTTATAGCAGCTCCAAGATCTTTTTCGAAGCTCAAGACAGAGACCATGAAGTCCGTTCGCCCAATATTTTATGGCGTTATACTGCTATGGCCATACGGCCTGCACTCGAGCTGCCCCGAGGCCGTAAGCCTTGTTTGTTTCAAGTTTTTTGGTAAACGTACTTTTTTGTGTGGCTGTCCACCAAACTAGGATCCCATAGTAAAGTAAGGACTTGACAATTGCTGTAAATACCCCTCCAACCTTAGACTTATACCAATTAGGGACCTTATATTTCCTAATAAATAATACTAGATCGGTATTTTCCGCGTTGGCAGATGCTGACTCATGTACATCCCGAATCGCCTGATCTATCAGAGAGCTAATTGTTGGTAGATATCTGCCGCTTATGATGACTGAATCGCCATCGGCATACGCTGTGAGTTTGACTGGTTCTGACATGGAGACGATGCAATTTGTTGAGGGCGCACGTACTTCAATAGAGTTGAAACTGTCGATGATTACTGTTTCGACAGCTAGAAAGGCCTAATGTTTAATTACAGACACAAAAAAATTAAGTTTTTTGTCTGCAACATAGAAGCCATGGTATATCCCTAATAAACTTCGTTCAGATTGCTTTTGTTGAACATATTTATAGTTTAAAATTGGCAAATCGGGCGATTTTTGAGGGGCACCGCGATTTGTGCGTGTGATTTTCCTGTCCCAGCAATATTGATCCCTGACTGTCACAGATCTGTTTCACGCCTACCAAAAATCGCAATCACAAACCCAATTACAGCTCTCGTCACATCAGAACAATGGTTGCGACAACATGAATCAAATAGTCTTTGGTTTGTGCTGGTAACTACTGCTAAATGCTGCAGTACACCGCGACGACGCCATATACTAGATATTTACTTCCTAGTTGCTACAAAATTCACAGACTTATTGGTTCATAATATCACAGCTATTTGTTCCTGTGAAGCTATGGCTGCGATATACAGTGATCTTTCAGTCGCTGTGGCAAAATCACAAGCACATGAAACATCGCCTTATGGCAAAAGTTCTCTATTTACCGTCACCGTTTTTTTCCCATTATTTCTAATGGTTGTTTTTATGTACGGGTCCCTTTTTCGATCTTATTTGGAATCCAAATCTATAAATAAAGTTGTGGTTGTAAAAATGGATATTCGGGCTATTAGCGAGCTTTGGGCAATTTTGGTCGTAGTGATTTTGTTTAGCTATATTTTATTAAAATAATTTGTTAAAAATAAACCATTGTGAACATGCAAAGAAATCTATTTGTACTATGGCACTATTGTGAATATTTGAACTGCATTACCGGCATTATTGTACGCTAGATGGCAGCGCAAGCTGTATTGAACATATAGAACAGCTGCTTTCTGTTGATATTTGATAAGAGACGTTTATATTGGTTGCGCAAGATGCGCACGGGTCAGGCTTGTACAATGTAATTTTGTTTTGTCAAAAGTTATCAACTAAAATGCCTTAAAACTGTGAAACTAAAAATTCATATTTTGCATATATTTTCAGCCATGTTTCGATTCAAAACTACTCGAGCACACACTCTCACGCAACAGTTCTAAAGCGAAAGAGGATAAGAAAATGCTAATAAATAGCATGGATGATGATTTATATTAGTAAAGCACTCATAAGCGTTCCATCTATAAATCGCTTGATATGTGGATTACAGTAAACGCTGTCTGTATATACTGATAAACTTCTATGCACGCGCGCACACATCTATCTACAAAAGAGGCCTTACACAACGAAAATGAACGCGAAAAAGTATAGAAATAAATACCATGCTAATGTAGAAATGAAGAAGAAAACGGCACAAGCGAGTTAAATTGATAGTAAAGTCTGATGCAATGGACACATTTTTATGTAGATATGTAGTTATAGGTCATGTCTGATACAACTTTGGTGCGTCACTTGACATTTAGAAGTTTTGAAGAAAGATGCAAAACGCAACACTCTAATGTATGCAATAACTGTATAGATAGTTACAATATAACTAATAATTATATTATAATTTATTGTAAAGGTTTATTCTCAAAAATTGTTATGTTTCGTTTTTGTACATCAAATTAAACCGCACAAGAATTTACAATAGTTAAACAAATAGGATCAGCTGTTATGTCAACGCCCGGAAAACATAAGAGGGCCAATTAAACTTCCTTAACCCTAACGCCATAGTCGTAACCATACCCATATCCATAACTATCTCCAATGTGATCGATTAATAGTGCCTTAACCTAAAAATCGTTAAAATTTCATAAAAATGAAAAAAATGCCAAAAATTACAAACATATTCCACAAAAAATAAGTCACTTAGTCATGACGTATCCAAAACAATAAATAAAATCTAGAAAAAGTTATTAAATTCACTAACTCAAATATTTTTAGGTTATGGATATGGCGAGAAACCAAAAACCAATTGGTTGGCTATGGTATGATTATGGCGTTAGCGTTATGGTATGGCACCATTAATCGATTACATTGATTTCCATAAGGTTGGTTCGATCAGCTGTTTTATCTGGTTATGGTTATATGGTTATAAGTCACCATTAATTGGCCCTTTAGGTCGCTGCGTTGACGCGCGTCATGAGATATGTTGCATTTAACTACGTAGATTTTATCTTCAAAAATGAGAGAAGTCAATCAAAGCGCCACCAAAGTTTTATCAGGCATGGCCTTATGTATAGATTGAGTTCCTCGTCCTTAGCAAAAGACAAACGAAGTGTGCAACTATAGAGAAGCTTTAATGTCATAGGTGTTGTTAAACCCACACTAAAAAAAGGAGTCACAAATATATTGTAAAGCTCATGTACTTATTACATTACACTAGCCACAAGAGAAAAAAAGAAGAATACAAAAAATAATTTTTAACGATTTTTTATGTGACTGTATTTTCCTATGTAAAGTCTCCACTTTTGAGATTTTAAGACGATATACATTTTAAACTAATTCTATGTCTAAATAAATTACGATAGAGTAACATCTAAAGAATTCTGAGGAAAACAATTTTAAGGTTTTGGATCCCTGTTTCGTGTATGCAGTTCAAAAAAAATAAAAACCAGAGAGATATACTACACCTTTTCCAGCTTAAGTTCAGAAAATTACAATTCAAGTTCAGAATTTCCAATTTAATTTCAGAAAATTACAATCAAGTTCAGAATTTCCATTTTAAATTCAGAAATTTACAATTCAAATTCAGAAAGTTACAATTCAAGTTCAGAAATTCCAATTTAAGTTCAGAAAATTACAATTCAACTTCAGAAAATCACGATTCAAGTTCAGAAAATTTCAATTCAATTTCAGAAAGTTTGTCAGGATTTTTTTCTTTCATGCAATTGCAATTAAAGTATGTAACATTGTAAATATTAGCGCTAATAATCTGATTCAAGGATATGAAGGTCTACTATCTGTTAAGAAAGCATTGGACTTCTTAACTCACTTAAATCAATTTTGCTCACATGAAGGAGGTAGCGAAAAAAAACCGTTTCCTCTCTTCTCTCTCCTCCTCTCATAAGAGGTCAGTTACAAGGACATCCAGCTATATTCTACATAAAGGCCACAAGCACATTGATCTGCATTGAGTATGACAGCAGTGATGACGAAATCAACGGATCGTCCACAATCCCGCAAGTAACGTATAAGTACTGTGTGCACAGATCAAGTCTTCCTCCACCTGTCTCTCGCAACTCTGTGGAGGTCTCCCCCTTCCACTGCTTCCAAATTGCGGTGTCGACTGAAGTACTTTCATGGTTGGAGCGTCCTCTTGCACTTGTTGCAAAGAGTTATCCTCCTTTTGATTTCTTAGCTCGGGATGTACACGCATTGAAGAAAACTTGGGGTACAGTATTTCCAAGCCACCATTGTCAACGCAGCATCAACAGTTCCGCAAATAACATATAAGTATTGCATTACGTAGATATTATTATTATACGTATATTAACTTTTGAAAACAACACCCTTCTTATAATTTTCTGAATTTGAATTGTAATTTTCGGAACTTGAAATGCAATTTTCTGAACTTGAATTGTAATTTTCTAAATTTGAATTGTAATTTTCTGAACTTGAAATGAAAATTCTGAACTAGAATTGTAATTTTCTGAACTTGAATTGGAAAATCTGAACTTGAATTGTAAATTTCTGAATTTAAATTGGAAATTCTGAACTTGAATTGTAATTTTCTGAACTTGAATTGCAATTTTCTGAACTGGAGTTGTAAATTTCTGAACTTAAACTGGAAAATGTGTATATTTAAAAAAATTTAATTCGTTACCCGTTTTACAGCAGGCAAAATCGCAAGGTAAACTTCAAGAAGGTTTTCGAAAATCGTAATTTTGTTTCTACAATTATTTTGGCGATGCCTTTATCGGGAAGAAGTTTTTACCTAAAATTTTTTTTTCATTTTTTTTTTTGATAAATATCGCTAGATAACCAAATATTTCATATATATATATATATATCTTTGGTCACAAGCAAGCCCTACTTTTACATGGGACTTAGGCGACTATTACTTATAGCACAGCTATGCACCTCCGCGTCAAACAAGTAGCAGAAAAATTATTGTAAATATTTTTGTCAAATTAAAAGAAGTTGAATGCATTGTATATCGAAAACTACGTGAGCACATATTTCAAAAATGGTTTTGAAAAAATTCGAAAAGTTTTAAAAAGTCTTCATGCACAGTCAAATATTGCTATTTCAAATTTTAGAAAATCTTTGAGTATGCAATTTTGTTGGCCAATAGATTTTAGTGCGACAAAGTACAAGAATAAAACTTTTACACACTTTGTATAAAAGAAAATCTAGAACACCTTTCGGAAAACAAAACAAAACATGGAAAAAATCAACACAATTATCAAAAGGCTTCAAGCTTATGTTATGTTAAACTAAAAAGAATTAAAATACAGCACTGCATATGCAAATAGTCTGCTAAAACTTTTTATAAACATTTGATAAATAGTTTTAAAAATTCTCGAATATTCGAATTTTTTCGAAACTGGATTACGTTACTTGCCACAATTCATTTAATTTTTAATAGGAATTCGCCAGTAATTTTCGTTATACAATTCATTTAGATTTGTGTTTTCTAAACTAACGCTATTAAAAGTATGAAAAAATAAAACTTGTAAATAATTTTTTCTGATATTTTCCCACTCGCTGGTGTATATAATTTGCGTTTTGAAAAAGCCATTTAGTGCTCTTCGGTATAGTGATTAAATTCAGAGAAACTTTTCGAGACAAGGCGAATTCATACCACGTGGTGGCAAAGCGAATTCAACCAATTCGCCGTGCAGAATAATGTCAACTTAAAGGAAAATTTTCATTGATTCCGATTAACTGACATGTTGTAGTACAAGGCGATGCAAGGCGAATCCATACCAGGTGGTGGCAAAGCGAATTCAACTAATTCGCCGTACAGAAGAATGTCAAGTCGAAAGAAAATTTTCATTGATTTCGGTTAATTGACATGTTGTAGTACATGGCGTGGTATAGAAAATTATCAAGAAGAAGCAATCAGCTGTTGGGATAACAACACTTGGTACTGAATTCGTCTTGTTTTCGAGACCATAATACAAAAAATATATCGCACGTTTTATTGTGAACCGAAATAATCCAAGATTTGAATTTTTTGGGAAAACGCAAACAAAGATTATTTTTTTCTATTCAAAGGCGTCCGATATTGTGGTCTTTTGGGTATTCTACAAATGTCAGCATAATCTCATCATTTGGTTATCTTCGTGGGTCATAAAACCTAAAATAATGAAAATTTTGAGTTTAATCAGTTTACAATAAAACGTGCGATACAATTCTTGAAATTTCATAAATGGGGACTCCAGGCTACGACTAAAAGCTTTTTTTTTACAAAAATACAGACATACAAAATTCGGTAAAAATGTGTATTTTATTTCACCCACTAGTGTATTGTTATCATAATTTTATTTTAGTTGTATTAAAATACATAATTTCATGCTTTGTCAAATCAACGACTGAGTAAAAGAACTTGCTAACACAGAAGTGGTTTCAAAAACACCATAACTCAACCAATTTATTTAAAGACCTATCTTATTATTCGATTGATGAACGCATTACACTAACAATTCAATATCGAATAAGGTACATAGAATCGGCTGCCGTAGGATGTCGACCATATTGGTTGCGACACACTGGCTACACACCGCACTCATATACACAGTGGGGCGGGAGTACTTCACATAAAAGAGAGAAATAAAATGCTGAATAAATAGTTTCTGCTGAATACCCTACAACCTCGGCATCCCCACAGGCATCTCATTGAAGAGGCCTCGCCTTCTAGGAACTTAAGAATTCAACCGTATGAAGAAAAGGATCATGAAAAGGCCCTCAGGGACATCCACGAAAAGGCGTCGGACTACTATGCCATGGAAGAAAAAAGAAAGCAACCTCCCCAGGGAGACGCGCGTTACTCAAGCTCAACTTCGATCTGGATGATACTGTAATAGGTTACACTCTTTCTTATTCAGAATCAACCCCGACATACCCAATGTATGTATGTCCCACTTTTAATGTGTCCCCACATGACACCAACCATCTTTTCAATTGCAATGTGGAACCAACGCCTCGAATACCCATATCTCTTTTGTGCAGCCATGTTGAAACTGCATCTTTCCTTGAATTCCCGTTAGAGGATATTGATGACAATTTGTGAGTGATTGCACCCATTCGATGGGACGAAGCACAACAACAACAACTAACAATTCTGGTTGGAGTTGGTCGTTTTTGAAGCAAGATCTTAGCATTTTACGTTTGGTCATCTTTGTACTCAGGCGTTGTTATACCTAAACCGATGTTTAATTCATAAGATTGTAAGTTTAAATCTTTTTAACTTAAAACTAATAACTAACTCCTTTAATTCAATTTAAATGTATCATTTAGTTTGTATTTATTGATTGAATTTGTATGCAATATTTTTATTTTTCTGTTAAAAAACAATAATGCTTAATAATTTGAAATCAATAAAGGCTGTAAAAACACTTTGAAAAAGTGATGTAAAAATGCATATTTAAATTTAATTACTTAAAAAAAATATTTAAAACTAATAAAATGGCATTGATTGTAAAAAAAGATGGTAAAGCTATACTAAACGAAATTACTAAAAATGTTTGTTTAGTGATATAAAAAAAAAATATTTAGCTATATTTTCAGGATTTTATAATAAGAAACGAAATACTGAATTTATTTTAATACATTTTTTTGTTCAAAAACATGACTGCTGTATCGCCATTGATTAGCATTTATTGTAAAATTAAAAATAAAATTACCACACTATTTCGCTATGGTTAATTCAATCGAGTTTTTGTCAAGACAACAAATTTGCTTAGTCATTTTAACAGCAGAAAAACTGTTGGTCTCAAGTTAACTTAAAAAAAAAAAAAATATAAGGCGCGATAACCTCCGAAGAGATTTTAGGCCGAGCGTCTCTTCCAACTTGCGTCGTGCTTCTTTTAATTTTTCCTACAAATTGGCGGGAGGGGACCTACTTGTTTTATGTCGACTCCGAAAGGCATCTGCAAGGCAGATGAGTTTTCACTGAGAGCTTTTCATGGCAGAAATACACTCGGAGTGCTTGCCAAACATTGCCGAGTGAACTATATTCTGTAAAAATTACAGATCCCCAATCAATCCAACTGATTTTTCTATTAAAATAATTGATTTCATTGGTCATTTCAGCAGCGAACATCTAACCGCCAATATTATGCAAATGTACTACTTATGACCATGGTCCCATAGAAATCTCTGTCATGTAAAAAACCTTTTGTGTTATTTTCATTTGGACGGAAATCTCTTATTCTAACAGTTTACATTGGTATTCTTAAGCTTCCTTTACTCATACTAGCATAGCATAGGCTTTACTTGACTTGGCAAGTTAGGCTTGATTATACTTCACTTAGGACATACAATCTGCATTCAACTTGATTTTTCCCAAAATAATGTACTTGCTCACAAAACATGTTCAAAGAAATATAAATACGCAGAAAATCAAAAATCAACAGATTTCTAAGTCAAGTATTTCTAAGTGTTGGGTAGTCAGTTACATGCAAAGCTCATTAGACAGAACCGTAAGTGACAAGTTAAGTAAAATGTATGCTAAATATGAGAAACAGGTACTTTTGTAACAATAGTTAAGTTAACAGCGCTATGGCTGATAACGTATGATGAACATTTTTTATTAAACGGTTTTATTTAGCTTGAGTTGACAGGCGGCACGGCCGTTGTGAACGAATCTTGTAATTAAAATTTAAGTAACTTCCCGATAAGCTACAAGCTTGAAACTTGGAATTTAGTTCAGAACCCGATGACAATGCAATAATAAGAAAAAAATCGCCGCTAGGTGGCACAAGGATCGAGATATTCGAAAAATTCGCATTTGTGGTCCGATTTGGCTCTTATTTGGAACACATAATACATGCAAGAATAGAAATCGACCTGTGAAAAAATCGTCGCTAGGTGGCGCATGGATCGAGATATTCACAAAACTCGTATTTGTGGTCCGATTTGGCGCATATTTGGAACACATAATACATGCAAGAATAGAAAGCGACCTATGATGCCCGATTTGGCTCATATTTGGAACAAATATTGCATACAGTCCGGTAGAAGTGACATCAAAATATTTTGGAGTTGGAGGAGGGACAAGCATACGTGGCGCAGAGTCGAGTAAAGTCTTTGGAAGGATAATGTATTGGGGACTTAGGTTTTAACAAATTGTCAGGAAAGAGTCCTTGTAGTAATGAGTCACTAAATGAACTAAATAGAATGAGAAATAATAGGCAATTAAATAAAGACTAAAAACTTGAAAATAAAATAACTAAAAAAATTTTTTAAGTTAAACGGTTTTATTGAAAACAATACTTACATTAAGTAGTAATAATACTTAAAGATAGAAAGATATTGTTGATCGCTGTTGAAATGACCTGTAAGATCAGTTGTGTTAACAGAAAAATCAGTTAGAATGATTAGGAATCTGTCAATTTTACAGAATTTTGTTAACATAAGAACGACAATTTCTCTTCTGTTGAAATTACTAAACTAATTTGTTCCCTTGACAAAGAACTCAGTCGAATTAACCATAATTCGATCAATTTCAGCGAATCTCCGTTAAGTCAAGAACAACAGAAACGATTGGTTGATTTTACTAGCATGTATGTGCTATGCGCGCCACTCTCACACTCTTCGTGCTGTTAACATTGTTTTTGCAAAGAGTGGAAAAATGGGCCTTTGTGTGTGTTTGCCCTTGGTAGCGATGGTCTATGTACGGTACGTAAAGTATAATCAGGTCTATCCTCGCGTTCAAATGAACAGTGATCCAGATTCCGTTAAAAATTCAACATGCAAATGCAACAACAAATTGATCCATATGGATCACATTGTTGTTGCATTTGCATGTTAAATCTCTATCCGTATCTGGTTTATGTGTCATTGGAACACGAGGAAATGCTATGTACTGCTTTGTCATGCAATGCACTGTAAGTATAATTATACCATAGATTAGATTGATACGAATCTTTTGTTTACGCTCTCACATTTTCGCTCTCACGAGGGATTTATCTTCTAGTTGTTGCTGGCAACAATCACAGATAAATCCCTCGCGCCAGCTGAAGCAGGTGCCAGAACAAAAAATGTGCCAGCCAAAACGAAAAACGTGCCAAAAATTTTGGTAAACTTTAGTTTGACCTACAACTGTAGAATAGCGTTCAAAAATTATGGGAAAAAGGATAAAAATACTTGTTTTAGAGTAATTAGTTCGAAGGCGGAGGTTAATATTATTTCCCATTCAAAAGTTATCACTAAAAACAGGTTTTGTAAATATGAACTCCCGATGCAACCAGTCCATTTTGATCACAGAACCTGGAACGCCAGACATGTAGGATAAGCCCTATCCATTAAATAATGTTAACTATTATATCATAGGTCCGATTTACTGAAATTTCAGAAGAATTTTTCCCGGTTTTCACTGCGAGTTAAATGCAGTTACAATATTTGACTAATTAATTTAATCGAAATGTTAGTTTTACTTAGATTTGTTTATATATAACTCTAACTAGTCGTATTATTGTAAAATAACTTTAAGGAAATAAATATTTTACGACTATCATTTTATTAAATGATTCAAACTATAATCGCCGAAATGTATGTCAAAAATCCCCATTTTCAGATATACCTATTCATTTTTGTTTGGAGTGGCATCATTGATAAATGTTATAAAAAATGTGCATTTTGACAGCGCTCACTTATATTTTTTACGCTGTATTGGACTTTTACCTACACAATATACAGCACTTACTTTTAACAGGACTGTAAAAATCATACTTCCATAACATATAACAAAAACGCTATTGCTACTACAGTTGGTTATTAACGACATCTTTGCGTGTTTCGGTTATTTTCGAAAATGTAATTCTGAAAAAACCTTTCACGATAAAAAAAAGGAATTTTTCTATCGCAGTACTACGCAGTTAGGCGTTTACAAAAATGCTATGCTATACATATTTTTCTGACATATCTAGTAGATATTATCTACATATCTAACGATAGTATGTCACATTTTATCGAAAATGCAGTTTTTAATTTTTTTTTTGTCCTGTATACTCAAATGAGCGCGAATACAAAAATTACATATCTTAAGAATGGAAATAGCAAAGTAAGTTAAAATTTAAAAAGCTGCTTAATTTTACCGCTTTGAATATGTGAGTTAGGCCCCATCCATCCTTTACCAACGGTTACACCTACTGGTAAAAAAATATGTGAAGCTTTTTGAAACCTTCATTCAGTTTTAGAATTTAAGTAGTGAAACACTTCTATATAGAATTTGTAAGACCCCACACAATTACTTTGTGAGCCTAAAATAGATTTGACCGAGGCATATGCGTGCCAAAAATGTTTCTGAAAATTCAACAAAACAATTTTTAAGTTTTCATAAATATTCTCGAAATCGCTTTAGATGGAATCATTGCACAATTTATTAAAACCTTTTGGAAATTGTCACGAAGAAATGTTTTCGAACTTAGTTTACTTTGTTCTTTATACAATTCATTGAAGCTTCTTGGAAAATTTCGTGAATATTTGGAAAAAATGTTTCGAACTTTTTCGAATTTGGCTTACACAGCTTCGTTGTTAAATTTATTTAAGCTTTTTAAACATTTTGATGATATTTGAAAACGTCTAGAATTTCCGATTTACTTAGTTTCTGTTACACATTTCATTCGTTTTTTTTTGTTTTTGGCTAACATAAATAAAAATAGGAGTTAAATATTTTCCAAAACTTTTCAAATAATTTTTGCAGCTATATTTTTACTCGCAGGTGTGTATGTGTTATTAATTTCAAATTACTAACATTTTTAGTTTCTGCACTAATTATGAGTTACATTTACACTTCTATTCAATAAATCTGTCGCGTCTCAAGTCATCAAATTTTAGAGATATGTTTTTGTGAGCCTCAGGTGACTTCGGTATTCAATGCGCATACCAAATGATACCAAAGTAATGTGTTAAGTAATACTACCAACCACTATGGTGAGAAACTGTCTCACTCTGGTTAAACATATTTTTTTTTTTCTTAAATTTTTTCTTTTAATTTTGTGAATGAATTATAAATCAGAGCTGTAGAAAGATTGAATCAATTGAGTGTGCATTCTCTCAGCATTCTTTTAAAAAATTGTGATTTTTTGGTTGCATATTATAAATCTCCATTCCTGAATGGCTCAAAATATTTTAACTCAAAGCTGTGTGTGTTATTGAATGGTAAAATATAATTCAGTATAGAGTTTGAATGTACGAACCATTCCCAATCTTTATTGAATGTCAACTTGAAATGAATGCAAATTAAAGTTTAAGTTGGGTAAATTGAGTTTTTAAAAAACTCTTTCACTTTATTTCAATGCCGCTCAACAACTGACTAAGTTTTACATTTTACTCTTATTTATAACTTACAAATAGTTTACAAGAGGCATATTGAATAGGATGCCTATCTTAATACGATACGTTAGTAATTTTACACCTGGAAATGCATCAGCTGGCTAACGCAATGTCAGTAAGTGGGAATGGTATGTTACAACGGATTTCGTAAATAAATCAAATAGCAACGTTTAAAGAATTTTTTTATATTTGCCACCTGATTTGAGTGGAATCATGTTCCTTAACTCCCCCCTTTCTTCAGATGAAACGTCCCTGTTTCATTCAGCGAATTAATTAATATTTCAATTTGAGACCTTAATTTTTAAATATCTTTTCATTAATTTCAGTTTGTTTTCTTTGCTTAAATATTTTGTATTGGTTAGCAGCTTTGACTAATACTATTATCATAAATATAACTGTTACTATTATTAAACCTATCCAAAATATGGTTTTTGATTTTATTTCACCTTTTATGACATCAATAAAGTTTATATTTTCAAATTTTAAATTTAAGTCTTCAGATTATATATATTTAACAATTTCAAAGCTACTGAATTTATTATTTTTTTCATATTTCCATATTTTTGCATCTGTGTTCTCATAAGTTACATTGTCAATCTTAGACTGATTTTTAAAAGTTACAAGATAAACTCCATTTACATTCAGCCCTATTCTGCATTTCGACTTGGATTGGAATTTTTTCGATTTGGTAATTTTGGTATTCTGTGTTCCAATCTCTTTCGATCCAACTTCGAATCGTTCGATTTTTTGTATTCTGCATTTAGATCGTAGCTCCGTTTTTCTAAGTTGCAAATTAGTTGGCGGAAAAATATTTTCTTTTTATTTTTTTATTAATTTATAACAGAATTTTAACAAAAATGTAAGTAAAACTTGTTAAGAAACGTAGAAGGCTTGATGATGATTGTTTTGTATATGTTTCCAGGTCAAAAACAACATGTCGATGTCGAAGTCCTTGGACGTATTTGCCCCGCAAAAGTATCTAACACATACTTGAAAGCATCGTTGTTAAGTCGAGAGTTTTTTTGAACCTAAATAAGAGAATAAGTCTTTAAACTTTACCACTTTTAAGTTCAATTTCTTACAATTCGTCACTCATCTCAAATGGATTACACAAATGCCGCAATATTTGCCTTTCCATTTGTTTAGGCAGGATGCCTAACTTTTCCGCATCTCATTGCGACCCCCCAATGCAACTCTGCAAATCGATACTCGACTTAATTTACAACCACCCACACCATCACCCTCATGCATGTGCATGCATGTACATGCACGTGTATGTGTGCTTTTTGTCAGCACTCATGCATATGCATGTCGGGGTTGATGTGTGGGTGCCTTTCCCCTCCAAAACGGAGGATTTTGCGGGTCAACGGTTGTAGCTTGCTATACAACCGGCCTCTTGGATTCTAACAGCCAACGCGTACACATCTGCCGCCAGCGATCTCTGCCGTTCTGATCACAATAAATTCAGGTAATATTGTAACCAACTAATTCATATAGTTATACAATAAACCACATATATTATAACGAGAAATCTCGTCTATTTGCTTATTTTCTATTCCATACACCTATTCCCACTGAGATCGAACCCGATGCGCCCACCTACCTCCAGGAGCACACGCACCCCGGCCGAACACCATTATCGTCTGGCCATTTTCGTATGCGTTGCTTTCCAACTCCACAAATATGCCGCGGCTATTGATTCCATTATAATAGACAGTTATAATTTGTGTCTGTTCGTTGGGTCCAGTTATATGCCAAAGCAAGCTGCCGGCGTAGAGGAAGGTGAAGCGAAAACGTAAACAATCCTTGCGGAAGGAATAAATAAACCTTTATAAAGTATTTTAGGCCAGTGCAATGAAATTAGCATCCAAAAAATTCAGAAAATGTCAACTATATTCGTGCAGGAATCCGTTTTAACAAAACTTGGTGGCCACGGCAGGGAATTGGCCAAAAGAACGACAAAAACACACTTACAATTATGAAAGCACTTCACTCAAAAAAATATAACACTGCGGCAATATATTCTATTGCTTTTTTTTTGTACAAAATGGCGTGGATAATAAAATATAAACGTTTTTCAGTGTTTTTTACAAATTTGCTTTAATTTATTTTGTTCCAATGTTCACACATTCCGTACCAACAGATGATTTCGAAAAATCATTTGCTCTTCCTCTTCTCTTTACGATTCCGTCGTAATGCAGAATACCAAACTTCGATTAAAGCGGAGCGGAGAACGGGAACGTAATCGAAATGCATAATAGGGGTGAATATCGTAAAAAATCTCCTTAACACCAAACGGATGAATTTCGTGGTAAAATCTTATTATTGTATAACCATTAATGGTTTTTATCCTCTTATAAATATCCAATTCTTTTGGATTCCCATAAATTCCCTTCCTGATGTAACAGGATGTTGCACCTGTATCTACTAAAATTTCAAAATCTTTTTTTATAGCTTGGTCATACAGATATATATATGACAAGCTTACTTTTGGCCTAAAAAATGGCCTTCATTAATATTATTTACTCGTTGTACTTTTTCCTGTGGTTGCGCACTGACTTGCGCACCTCCAACTCTTTTATTAAAATTGTTGTTTTGCGAATTGTTCTAACTCCCTGTGGCATATATCTATTACTAGACCCATTCTCAATTTGCAGGGATGGATCTACATCCATTGGCTCCGGACGGGTTTTTTTATTGTCGCCGAATATTGGACTATTTTTCTGCGGGTACCTCAAATTATTCTGAAACTCCTGACTTCTCCGATTATTATAAGGAAGTCTGTGGGGAGATGAATTAAAACTTTTCTGCGGGTGGCTTTGCGAATATTGCAAAGCAAATTGTGACTTCATTTGATTGGCATTTAACTCTTGAGCCTTGGCAAGGGCATTTGGCAAATCCTTCGGTGCCAAGATAAACAATATTTGATCTAATGGGTGATTAAGCCCAGTTATAAAGATCCGCAGAGCAGTGGCTCTGTTTTTAGATTTTAGCTCTTTAGTTATGGGTGAGCTTGTCCCATGAGTCATTATGGTCTTATTTATGAGAAGCGTCAACTTCTCGTTAACCTCATTATAGAAACCTATCAGGGATTTCAATCCCTGTCTCAGGACACTTATCTCCTGTTCGATTATATGACTTGGCCTTTTGTCAGCAAAGGCAAAGTCCAGACGACTTAAAATTGCGTCGAAATTCAAAACTGTTCCGTGATTGGTCAGTATATCATTGGCCTCACGGGTAATTTTATTCCTTAAAATTGTTAACGCCGCGAAATATTTCCTACTTCCCCTTGTGTACAAGGACATGGAATTATTGGCTGCTTCACGCCAACTTACATAGTTATTTATCTTACCCCCAAACTCAGGCAAAGATTTGATAACGTCTAAAGGTTCGGGTACAAACTCGGTCACAGCATCATTGCTCTACTTCCGTTCGTAATGATGCCGTACTAGCGGCAATCAATCTAGATATTACATCCATATTAGTGGTACTATTATTACTATTTAATGACATTTTTGTCAAATCTTCTATCAAAAAATCCAGATCTATATACCCTTTTCAAATCTTCTTTCACAATCTTTTAGCACTTCATATAAATTTTATTTTTTTAACTTTGCTTTATCTCTTCTTGTTTTGCCTTCACTTTTATAATCTTCTAATTTATATGTACATACATATAATTATTTATACATACTATGTATTAACATATACCTTAACTATTTTATTAATTAGCTTACGCTTCTTCGTCTTCGGATTCTCGTCCTTCTATTTGATCCTTGTTCGCTTTGTGGATGAATGCTGCTGTACATATGTTGGTGGCCTTTCACTTTCCCGAGCTACGTACTTCGCGTTTTTAGTTTTCTTGTAAGGTGACAAATATTTTTGGCCAATATTGCTTTCACTCAATCTTGTACGAACTTCCGTTTGTATATGCAAATAATCGTGTGTTGCTTTTTATACATATGCCGTTGTTTTGTGTACAAATGAACATTGGTTTTCAGGAAAATAACGATTTTTCTTAATGTCCTTTAATCGAAAAGACACAACAAAATTTTACTCTTCGGTCAATTTTTTGTTTGCTTTAATTTTAGAATGTTTGTTTTTTCCTTTTCTCTCCTTTTTAGAGATACTTGTTTTATTTTAATTTTTACAGTGTTTTTTTTTTTCACTCCAGAGGACACGCAACCTTTTTACAGGCTATCACTGCGTGTCCCCTGGCAGGATCGCCAATTAAAGTTTAAGTTGGGTAAATTGAGTTTTTAAAAACTCTTGCACTTTATTTCAATGCCGCTCAAAAACTGACTAAGCTTTACATTTTACTCTTATTTATAACTTACAAATAGTTTACAAGAGGCATATTGAATAGGATGCCTATCTTAATACGATACGTTAGTAATTTTACACCTGGCAATGCATCAGCTGGCTAACGCAATGTCAGTATGTGGGAATGGAATGTTACAACGGATTTCGTAAATAAATCAAATAGCAACGTTTAAAGAATTTGTTTATATTTTCCACCTAAATCGTGTGTGAGTGGAGTCATGTTCCTTAACTTGCACACTTTTTTCCATTCAATACTAAATACTTTCCCCCAAGGTTATTTTTTGTATACTTTCATTGCCCCCAGATACGTTAAATCAATTTAGAAGTTGGGTGCAAAAAAGGCGTAAAACTGGTCAAAAGAAATAATAGCTCATTCTAAGTATTCAAGTAGTTTATTATAAAACTAGAAAGTCTTAAATCATCGTCATGGTGTCCAAACATAAGACATACAAGAAATAGTACTTCATAGCAGATTTTGCATACATCATAATTGGGTTGATTTTTCTTTTATTAATCGTGTAAGATCAAAAAATTTGAGGCTCTTGTGGGTTGACTGGTTTCCTTTTTAGGTATATCTCGCGGATAACTTGCTTATATAAAAGCATAGGGCTCTTGATTATGTAAAGTATTCCAAAAACATGAAGATATAGTCGAATTTTTCTGAAACTTCGTAAAGACGATCTACTGCTTTCTTGCTATGTGTCAAAATGTTACTATATGTCCTACTTATTTTACTATTGTTGTAAAATGGATTATGTAAATGAACACATTGTGCATTGACCAAATAGAGTAAATTGTGGTTATTTTTTGTCGATCATATAACAAAAACAGATACTTGTGTTTAAGTAATTTAAATTTAAATACATCAAAGTACATTCGTCTATCGGCGATTTCGTTGGAGCTTCCTAATTCCGAGAATTTCGATAAAATTATGTCTATTTCATGTCATCGTCCTACAGCGATTCAAGCTTTTTCTATTCACCTCAGTCATCTTCCCAGTTTTCTTTCATCTGTGCCACAAAAATTGGTAGAAGCTCTTCAGAGGTTATTAATTTCCCTCCCCACAAAGAGATTGACTGGCTCCTTTGAACTACAGTTTTTTTTGAAAGCTGACGTTTTGACAGTGTTTAACGGGATATAAATATAGGACCCGAGTGATTGAGAAGTACCATTAGTCTATATGCCTTTTTGCATGGCATTGGTAAGAGATTGAAATTGTTTTGTATGGTTGAATTCTATCTTACTTGAGCAGATTTGTATTGAAAGTAAATTTTCTTTGCTATCAAAAAAGCTACAACTACCTATAGAGCCTACTTTAAATGACTGTAATTACAAACTATTTTGTTTAGAAGAATATTTTTCTTAGCAAATAGAGAAAAATAGTATATTGCTATTACAATTTGTAAACCCACAAACCAGTATAGATACAGTATTTGGCCATATACCGCTAAGAAGAATATTTGAAGGAACTTAAGAGCTTTTTTTTTATTGAATTGCCTTTTCTTCAATTGTTTAATCACCACCTGAGGACGTTCAAATGTAGGTTAGTACTTTTTCATGCAAGTACCTTTTATATGGCACATTGGCAACACTTATTTGAAACGATGACAATTTTCGGAACAGGGATGTTGAAATATTTGTCATTTCCTCTTTTTATTATTAAATTTTTAGGAAAATTTCAATAAAAATACTTTTCCAGTTAACTTCTTTGTGCTTTATTACCATTTAAATAACGAATAAACTAGTCCTCACGGACAATAATTAAATTTTTGTGTTGATATTTTTAAGTGGCTTTAAATAAATGCAACCATGTGATATTTGAGAGAGTTTTGTGTATGTACGACATTGGTACTAGAAAAGTGTGTGCACACGCAACAAAGGCTGCAATCATTTGAATGCTTATTCTGTGTTGAAAAATGTTTGTATTTCATTCTTTCTTCGAATGAGTTCAGGAGTGCAGTCTTTTCTTCCACTAGTGAATGAAGAATGCGTTGACTTTTAAGCCACATTCCTTAACAAGGAATGAATGAATGAAGAGGAAGCATTCTTAAATCAATGATTTAAAATTTCAAATGATTGCACAGTTTTACAGCTCTGTTATAAATATGTAAATCATTGTTTACTATATAGTTTGGCAGCTTAAGTAGAGGTTATGTTGCGAATAGAGTGGAAGGCAGTGGACTAGGCAGTCGAATGTCATATAATGAAGGAATGGTGTTCGGAGTTTTTTCAAAGTTAAAAAAAAAATTATAAAAGCTTTAATAATAAATAAAACTATTGATTTAATAACAACAAAAACGCCATTTATATTCTGTATACATAAATTTGTAAGGATTATCCCACTTTAAAATTTGAATTAAATAATCTAAAGTTTTTTTTTGAAACTGAGTCGAGAACTGTGCGTGTGAATGTGCGAATTTTCATCGATCAGCTGTTAGTTGCGCTACTTGGTAAAATTTACAATGATGTAAATGTCTTTAATAGTTGTAAATAACTGATAACTAATAAACTGTTGACAAAATCGTAATTACTTTTTAGTGATTGAAATGAAACTTCACATTGGGCGGTAAGTAACATGAAACTTGAAAATGCTTTGAAGCCAAAATGCATCTGATCTATCAGATGTCTAAGCCAAAAAAGTTAGTTTCACCAATTTGTAACAATATTTTTTGTGTAGCTGTGTAATTTATCGCTCTTAATTTTTCAAAGATCTGCCTTTTGACTTAGAATGCCTGTTATATGTATAAGCTTGAAAATAAAAAGTGTATCAGCCCAATTCTAAACGAAAATTCCGTGCGAGTTTTTTCCCTTCTCCCATTCCTCGTATTCTAAATAAAAATTCCTTGAGAGTTTTTTCACTTCTCCCTTTCCTCCTATTCTGAACAATGTTCGAAAAAGAGGAAACCGGTTATGGGAGAAAAGTAGGTATTATGAATGTGAGGGAGAGGGAGATTTCTTTGCCATTTCATAGGAGTTTTTTCACTAGTTAAATTGAAGGGAATGCATCAAAATAGTTAAAGGAAATTGGTTCTTTTAAGAAAAAACACTTATTTGTACAAAATTGCTTGCGCTAAAATATGTATTTACATTCTACCACAATTTTCTCACTGTTAATACAACAACAACAACAACCACAATATTCACTATTTTAAGTCGAAAAGTATATCATAAGCAACGGAAGAGCTCTTTGTATATTTGATGCATCCATCCAGAAATTGCGCAAGGATTTTTAAAGGCTTAATTAGATTTTGGCATATGGTGAAAGGCGAACTCAACTCGACGTGGCCGCCAGAAAATTGCTTTGCAGAATGAAAGCAGGTAACTCCGGCGGATTTGTGTTAACCCGCCGTCTTCTTCTTATGCTCCTCTGTTGATGTTGCCGTGGCACCAATTCATTACTCATTTCAGTGTATACCACATGAAATGCAATAATGTGCATTGTTTATGCCTTATTTCTTAATTTCAAACAAATTCGCAACAATAATTAAACTTTTCAATTTTTTAAACAAAATAAGAAATGCGCAACGAAATTTCAATTGACAAAACAGCTGACTTCGAAAATTCGAAATTCCTATTCCCCAATTTTTCTTCTCCCTAGGAGAAAAGAATTGGAGGAATTTTTCCGCGGGAATAAAAAAATCCGCGAGAACAAAATTCCGCGAGAATATTTAGAATTGGTCTGTATATAATTCACATAGGAAGAGAGCGTGGTCTGCCTACATAAATAAAAATATATATTAGGAAGGATCTGATTTTCTAATTCGAAAGTCTATATCTATGTTTTGACTCACCTCGAAAAACAGGGCTAATTTCTTTTCTATTTATGGCTCTATCTCTACAAAAAAAAAAAATGTTTGATCCAATAAAAATAAACAAATGCAAGGCGCGATAGGCCGAGCTTCTCTTCCAATTTCTGTTGTGCTCCTTTTAATTTCTCCCACAAATTGGCGAGACGCGACCTACATATTTTACGCCGATTGCTAACGGCATCTCCAAGGCCGATAAGTTTTCACTGAGAAGCTGTTCATGTAGTGTTTGCCAAATCGCTGCCGAGTGGCGACCCCCTTAGAAACACTTTTCTAATTGAAAAACTTTTTTCTAATTTTTGTATGTTTCCTTGTTCGGAGCTTGAACCCAGAATCTTTGGTGTGGTAGCCGGAGCACGGTACCACCACACGACGGCGGACACACCGAAAAAAACAATTTTTTGGAAAATTTTTGTTTTGCTTGAGTAACAAGTACTAGTTCTTTGTCGGCTTAACCACCGATATCGACAAGTCATTGTTTTATTATTGCCCTATTATCGACAGCGTATTGTTTTCGACGAGGTCTCGCCTTCCTATTGGTTTCTTATGCTTGTTATCGTCGGGTTATGGATGTGTCATCGGTTTCCTAATGTTTCATACCAAAACGACGAGTCGTCGATAGCACGCCCATAACAAATCGATTATTCTTCGGTAAAAGTGGATAACAAATCAATAACAAGCGTAATCTTTCGAAAATGTGTCGACAACAAACCGATAAGTCGTCTAAAAGTAATCGATAACCTTTGTTATCAATAGCAAGTTAATAGAACTTCGCCATCAAATCAATAACTCGTCTATTGTTACGTTCCAATGAAGCGTGATCCCGATACGAATAAAAATTTGACATGCAAATGCAAAAACAAATTGATCCATATGAGTCACATTGTTGTTGCATTTGCATGTTAAATCTCTATCCGTATCTGGACCTTTCAGGTATATGTCGTCGATAACATACCGATAGAAATCAAAAACACGCCCATTAACATGGGTCAATTGTATGGACGAAAGTTAACCGATATCGCGCCATCGATTTTGCGATAGGATTTGGGCTCCGGAAAAAAAATTTCCACTACGCATACCCAAAAAAAAAATTTTCGAGCCTGCGAAAAAAAAATGGCTAAAGGGTAAATTTTTGGACCAACACACTCCCCAAAACCCAAAAAATATTTTTTTTTTTCAAAAAACTGTTGTAAAAACGTTGCCGGTAACAGTTTTTAAAAAAAAAAAAATATTTTTTGGGTTTTGGGGAGTGTGTTGGTCGAAAAATTGACCCTTTCGCCATTTTTTTTGCAGGCTCGAAAATTTTTTTTTTGGGTATGCGTAGTGGAACTTTTTTTTACTGAGCCCGCGCGATATCGGTTATAAATCGACCCAGTCTAACGCCCATATCTTGATACAAAAACCCTTAGCACATCTACAACAAATTGAAAACACGTCGTCCGATTTTGGTTTCGATTTCGGTTTAGGGTTTGCTTTTGACTTCTAATCTTTTCTTATTTTCTTCCCTTCTGCTGTAATCCTTCCCTTGCCTTACCTTATCTTCGCCAACATGACATTAATTATAAGCATCGTTGTCATCATTCACATTATTATCGTCATTTCTATTATACTGCTCTTTTTCATCCTCTTCTTCTGTTTTATCTCTTTACATTTATTTTCCTCTGTCGTTTCAATTTCTTTTTTATATATCATCGATCTATTCTTCTGCCTTCGTTAATTTCCCTTAACTGATTCGCTGTCTGATTTAGGTGATATCAAATCTGCCACAAACATTGCTCCCACGTTGGGCTACAGTGTTGTAACTACAATTACGCTTCAATTCTGTATTCCCTTATACAACCTACCAATCTTAAATTCTATATTCCTTCATACCGTCACCAAAAATGTTTACGAAACAAAATTTATAGTTTGCTTGACTCGAAAATAACAATTTAATTTTCAGTCCATACATTTACATAGAACGACATAATAAAACAAGATTAAATATTTCATTTTTTCTTGCAATTTATTGAATACAATTTTTACTTTCACATTTGCTACAAAAAAATTAAAAATGATTTTAAAAAATCTTTAATTAAGAGTATTTTAAATATACATACATTATAAACTTTACAAAAGACTATGCACATAAATAAAATAAATAAAACAAATTCTACTAAATAAACTACATACGTTGTACCATACATGTTAAATTCCAATTAGAATTAGCAATTGATGCAATTGGTTTATATTGTCTAATTCATTAAATAATTAGAATGAGTGTAACTAATTCCCATTAGATAATTGAAATTTTTATTCTAATGGTAAATCTAATTGCAATTAGTTGCCATTAGCAAAACAAATTGGTTTACCTTTACAATTAGAAATCTAATTGACTTCTGCTAATGCAATTAGATATTCAATTAGCTCGAATTAGAATCAATTATTTATATTTATTTACATCATTATTCGTTCACTTCAATAATTCTTTGAAAAAAATGTATTTTTATCAAAATAATTGATTCTAATTCGAGCTAATTGAATATCTAATTGCATTAGCAGAAGTCAATTAGATTTCTAATTGTAAAGGTAAACCAATTTTTTTTTGCTAATGGCAACTAATTGCAATTAGATTTACCATTAGAATAAAAATTTCAATTATCTAATGGGAATTAGTTAAACTCATTCTAATTATTTAATGAATTAGAGAATTTCGCAAATGAAGGTTAATTAGCAATCATTAGCATTATCTAATCATTACTTAACATCTATACGTTGTACGTCTCCAAAACGAACATAAATACTTAGCAAATATTATGACTATTTGCGTGCCAGAAGAGCTTAAAAAACAGAAAAATAACTTAATACATGGAACAGAGACTTTCGAACATCATTGTTTAAGCCAAAAAACAAATTTCAATTGATTAGGCACCTCTTAAATATTGCAATACATATCTACTATGTAAATTATGGTGTGTGTGTGTGTGTGTGTGCGTGGTTATAGAAATAGGGACCACTTCGCGTAGCACATCAATCCATGTCTTGTTGTAGTCTTTAGGCATTTAATTACTTCTTTTTTTTTTTTTGTTATGTTTTTTGTTTACATTTCTAAACCTTCTTAATATTTACTTTCTTTGTCTTTATTGATGCACGATTATTGTACTTTATCACCTGAAACTGAATAGAATTATATATAGAGTACATAAATGTGTATTAGAGAGAGTATTGTATATGATAATTACATAAAATATTACGTGGAACACAAAAAAGAACAAGTGAGTATGTGTGAGTGCTGCTAAAGCCGAATGTTATTTGTATACCCAGCTGTAGGTTTTAAAAAACTATTTTTTGGTCATTTTCCGTTAAGAATGCCTTTTTTGTAACCAGATACTTTTTGAAGCTGGCTACTTTTTGAAACCGTTCTTCTTTCTGAACCGGTTAAGTTTTTGAACTTGTTACTTCTTTCGAACCGGTTTGCACTTTTGAGCCGGTTTCATTGCTTAACCCGTTTAATTTCTTAAAATGTTTTATTACTTTTCGAACCGGTTACTTTTTTGAAACTTCTTTTCTTTCTCAACCCCGTATGACCTCAAAATTATACCAAAGTAATAGCGAAGTAGTCCCGCCGCGGCCCCACTGTAGGGTAAATTAGAAAAAGTTGTCTCAAAAGCAGATTTCGAGAAAAACCGGATTTTGGGAAAAATTTAAATATTAAAAACGTTTTTGGAAAAATTATTTCGCGCTTACGGTTACTTTTATGGAAGCGGTTTGTTTTCCTGAATCGATAAATTTTTGGAAACTTTTACTTTTATCGACCCCTTTTTTTGGACCGATTCATTTTTCGAAACTTCTTACTTTTTTCGAACTATTTGATTTGTTGGCTGCCGCCGTGGTGTATTGGTAGCGTGCTCCATATATCACACCGAAGATCCTGGGTTCAAGCTCCGGGCAAAGCAACATCAAACATTTCGAAACAAATTTTTTCAGTTAGAAAAAGGTTTGCTTTGCAGTGTCAGAGTCGGTGTCAAAAATCTAGGTTCCGTTCCGCCAATTTGTGGGAAAAATTGAAAGAAGCATGACGCAAATCTGAAGAGAAGCTCGGCCTAGATATCTTCGGTGGAATATCGTGGCTTGTATTTATTTATTTTCAATTTTTTGAAACTTTTTGTTTCTTTCGAAACGGCTTCTTTTCTTGACACACGAAGTTCTCTCAAAATTATACCATAGTATGCCGAAGTAGTCCCGAAACGGCGCACTTTGCAGTAAATTAGAAAAAATCTCAAAATCAAATTTCGGGAAAAATCGGATACTGGATATCGTGTTATACGATCACGTATTGAAATGCAATTTCACTCAAACGATAAATCAGAAACTGTTGAAATATTCCTAGAAATGATAATAAGTTATGAATCTAATATTTCACATATTTCCCTAATCCGATTAACCAATTCAGAGCTATTGCGATGCAAAAAATTGATTTCGATCACGGATCGTACCTATAAAGTTTTTTTTTTATATTAAAAGAAAAACTAAATATATTTTTTTGAGATGCTGAACTCCAACATGTTAAAAATGGGAATTGCTTCCGAAAAAACATGCTTTTATACTATGAATGAAGTTTAAGCTACAGCTTATACATATACTGTATGCAGACCAAATTTATATGAACGAATTTTTTATATCATAAATCCTGAAATGCACCAGAAATTAATCGAAATCGTTTTGGAAAGAATTCCTAAATTATTTAGAAACTATTTCGAAATCACTTCGAAAAAATATAAAATGGCTCCGAAATAATCCTGAAACTATACCAAACTAAATCCAAAAATAGTTTCATAATGAGCAAAAACATTATAAAACTTAATTCCAAAAATTTGCAGAGAATCAAATGTGAGAAAAAACTCGCAAATTGTTACTCTTGAACGTTTTCATAAATAATTTTTTTCTTTTATTTGTTAGAGATGCGCCCTACACTAGATTTGTTTAAAAACGACTTTTCTCAAAATTTTTTTCAATTATGCCCTGTCTCAGATATCGGTAGAAAAGTGGCTTATCATGACATTTGTTTTATAATGCCAATTTCACACAGAGGCTTAATGAAATAATAAGTTAAGTTTTCTACGATAAAGCTTTTATTGAGCTCAATCTACATACAAACATACAAAATACAAATTCTTAATTATCTCATTGTTGCTTTATTGAATGCCTAATGGAGTGAAAAATAATATCTAAAGCACCAAGCAAAACTGCTTCGGATGTTATTGTCAATGCAACAAATGGCAATCAAAAATAAATTGTTTTCAATAACGTACGAAAAATATCTAGAAACCATGGTGGAATAACCAGGTTAAGTAAGCCGTCAATTGTCTCACTCTAAATTCTTATTTGTTCTGTCATGAAATTTTTTCACCAATGTTGTCCCCGAAAAAGTGTTGTTTTTTTTGTATTTTCAGTAGTAAAATATGGTAGATTTAGTACTTTTTTACACATAAACCAGTAGGTGAATATCGATGCACCTTTGGTGGATTTAATTACAGAGATTCATCATTTGGGTATCTTTGGTGTTGGGTTCCATAAGTAAGGCCGTGTTAAACTATTACGTCCATATTGTTGATGCTTCCCTTATATATGTATGTTTAATTTTTTCCAAAAAAAAATTGAAACAGGTCTTTGTTAAGCGCTAATGAAGTTCTCGAGAAATGTTTTTGTCATTCCTGCATCACGAACACCAAAACTGTCGTATTACACCTTATTTAAATTAAATATAGTTACAAAAAATTGTAACTCACTATTGTTATTTTGCTCTAAAAACCACTAAGATAAGAGGAATGTTACAGTTATGGATTGTAATTTAGAATATATGAATCCGGAACGATCGGATGAGCATCTTCAGGTTCTAGGCCGACTGCTATTATACCCCCTGACATACATATTTAAGTAAATAATAGCTGTGCTTTTTTTACGTCTGTATATGTACATAAACGCTTACACTTTATATGGACTGCTAAGCGTTAAACTTTATCTACACTTCTGCGCAGAAAATTAGTACTCCTAAATTTCAATACGCATTATACTCAGATGCAACTGTGTGTCAATGTTTTACCTCTAGACTACGTTTATGTATTACCTATACAAATGGTGTGTGTACACTACTCCCGCAACCGATTCAGCTATAGATTATACACTATGGCCAACAGAGGTGTATTTCTCCGCTTTTCGGTACAACCCGTTCTGTAGCTGGTTATTTCACCACTGCCGCTAGATGGGTCTCCTAAACATTATCTAAGTGAGGATAAGCGCTTTGTTTTAGCTGCAAACGTAGACGCATATACGTGTAAAAAAAGCACGTCTAATAACTTGGTAACATTAGTAATATATCATGAATTCAACTGTCAAGAGCTTTTGGGGATCTTCTGATCAGGTTTGTATGATATATTAGAACAGCATATCTTTTACTTCCGACTCTCAACGACAAATCAACAGAGCAGTTGGAAAGAACAATGGATTTTTAGGGATGGAAACACATTTAAAAGTATTACGATCACTGACTGTAAAACTTTTTATCAATCCAGAAACCCATTTATGAGCGCAAAGTTACTACAGTTCAACTAAATAATGGATAACACCTCTCCTTTTATGTCCGGTTTTTCGATGAAAGCTTCAACTGCAGTTGAAGTTGAGGTCAGTTTACTTTAGACACATTATTGAATGTCAAAAGTAATATAAGCTCGGACTGATCCTGTCTAATCGCTTTTGCATTGGGACTAGGTGGCACTGATATGCTGAAAACAACAGTCTGTAATGGCTTTCGTAGCGAGGCATTTATTTTTCTACTCCTACTTATCCAAAGCGGGTAAACATTTTACCCTCTTCTGACCGTTTAAAATATATCCCTACCGTTTTAGATAGCGTACATCTTCTATCTTTTTTTATTTACTTCACCTGGTGATTCCACCATGCTGGAAACATTCAAATTTTTTTTTTTTTTTTTTGTAATATGAAGGAAATAATGATATGGCTTGTGTAAAACTAAGCACATATTCGGTTAGGTGAAGCGTCTATGAATAAATGGGCATGCATTTTGTTATAATTGTCTTTAAAGCATATTTGTTTGGGGCTGCTGACAGATGTTCGTTAATGAAGCAAGTGGCCTTGTGTGAAAAGGAAAAAATGTGACCCGGTCTATGAAAAGGTGGCTTAGGAGTCAAAAGAGAAATTGCGAGAAACAGCTGTAAGCAGCCGTTTTTTTTTAGTCATAAGCCACCTTTTCATAGACCGGGTCACAAATAACGATTTCATTAAACCAAAGGGGTCACCACCTTTAAGTTTCTGTGATATTGGTATAAATTCAATACATACTAGAACAGCTGAGTATATCAAAAAGCGAAAGGTGAAATGAAATTAACAAATATAAGCATACGAATTTAACCGACTAAAATTGCTTAGTTATAAATAAAAAAATTACTTAAATATAACTTGCAGTTAAATAATTCCGACGCTGTCATGAAACACATACAACAAAAATCTCTTTATAATAATAATAACGTAAACGCATAAGGCTATAAAAATTACCAAAAATCTCGTTATAAAATAAATTGTAATTATGGTGTATACTAACTTTGGTGAGCACACAAATACAAATTTTCAACACTTAAAAATGTGTATAGTTGGTATAATAAAGCTTTGCATAATTTAAAGCAAATATTTATATTTTAACATTTTTACAAATAATTTAGTGAATTTTGCGCGTTTGTGTGCACTAATGGTTATTTTGACTTAATTTATTTTATTTATAAATTATATTACTTAAAAGTAAGTTTGCATGCAATTTATATATGTATGTGTGCATATTGACAGTCAACAATTGAATTATGAATGTTTTCCCAGCCAGCATTTTTTGAAAATTTTGATCAAAAAATATTTAAATATCATACCCCAAGATGATTAAAAACGTTCAAATTTAAAAGCATTTTCTGTTCGAAAATTAATGAATCGTCGGGAGAAAAATGTATCTTAAATATGATTATTTTTGAATAATCATTTATGATTCCTATTTCGAAACGCTTTTTATTCATATTTATATCATTGTAAAATTGAGCTTTAATAGTTTTAGAGTAATATTTGATTGCTTTTCACAGTAATTTTCTGATCATATTCGTGACCATATTTCAATCGTTTTGGTTGAGATTTTTGAATCATTATTGAATGCGATTATCATGCAATTATTCTTCATATCTCATTCAAAATAAGATACTACATAATAATCTTATTTCATCAGGGGAATAAAGCATGCGAAAGTGAGTTATTCTAACCACAGGTAACTCGCAAACAAACTTGACCGATATACACCTGCGACTACAACATACAACATCAGCATTATCGTCTGCATCTTAATGCATACGGATACGATACGGGATGTTGAAGCTGTATCCATGTATGTCAAGATAGTTTCACTTACCTGGGGTTCAAATAGCTCACAACCTTTGTATTGTCCAATCATTATGTATTTTATGAGAAGCCGAAGGTGGAGAAATGGTTGGAGAAATCTTCGGTCACGAGCAGCATTACATTATTTTTCGTCTTGAAGAATATCTTTTGCATAAATAATAAAATTTTTATATATTTTGTCTTAGCTTCATGATTGAAAAATATGTGTATGTGAAAAAAAATAAGATTTTTAATGAAAAGTAAAATTTCAACAAGTATAAAATTCATTATTCAGTCAACAAATATATTCATAAAAGATTCAGAAATCTGAATGAAAAATGATTATAAATTTTTGATCACCTAAAGTAAACACATTTTATTCAAATATGATTCCAAAATGTGATTGAAAAACTATATTCAGTCTTTGTTCATCGAAAGATAAGCATATTTGATTATTCTTTTTGTTGCTTTTTATGAAATATTAAAATTTAATCACCAAAGGACTTCAAAAATGATTCCGAAAAGTGATCGAAAAATGATTTTCGGTTTTTGATCATCAAGAGTATTCATATTTGATTATTTCTTTTGTTCAATTGTATGATAACTCATTATTTAGTCAGAAAGAGTAATCAAATTGTATTTATATGTAGGGAAATTCAAAATTTAATCACCTAAATGCTGAGTGGGTTACGTTTACACATATTCGTTTGCAAATTGTCTTGTTTCTATCACGCATATTGAATACATGTATTAGGGCTGGGACTATCCGCATATTCGATAATGACACGGATAAAATCCGGACGGCATGGATATCCGGTTAATATTCGTTTGTGAAACTATCCGGGTATCCGGATTTATATATCATTATTTTTTATTATTTATTTTATTTATCGGCTTACATTCTGGCGCAGATTTAGAGAGAAAAGCTGCGTCCATACCATTCTCGTGAAAATGGAAAAACCGATACTGGCTCCATACGCTTGATGTCGATTCTTTGTTTTGTTGCGTTTTTTCCCAATATAAACAAACGGCACTGTTATTTTCACTTCTTTGGAAATGATCCCAAATCTTGCTGACCATTTTGGCACTCATTATTTTATTAGTTTAAATTGACGCTTTGTAAAATTGTTGATGTTTGTAGAATTGTAGCTTTTTAATTTTTGACATTAATTTAATAATCTACAAACATATTTTGTGAATAATTTTTCGATGTTTGCTTCGTTCAATTCTGATGTAAAGATATTCAACTTTTATATTCCAGTATCCGGACATACGGATATCCGGATTTCCGTTTACGTATCCGGATATCAGGATAGCCGGATTTTTTGCTTAGCTATCCGGTTATTCGAATATCCGGCTTTATAGTTGAAAAATCCGGATGCAGTTCACAGCCCTAATATGTATATGTATTAGACTGTGTCGATTTATTAACCGATATCGCGCCATCGATTTTTCGATAGGATTTGGGCTCAGGAAAAAAAGTTCCACTACGCATACCCAAAAAAATAATTTTCGAGCCTGTGAAATTTCATTTTTTTACTTTTTTCGACTTTGATTTTTAAGGTTTTTTTCATGACCTACTAAAAAAATTTTCATTTGATTGTAAAATTTTCATGTATACCCTGTCCGATAACAGTTCTTTGAAAAAAAAAAAAAAAAATATGTATACATACAATATATACAACTTTTTAGCGTACATTTTTGGTCTTACAGGGTATACATATGAAAATTTTTTTAGTAGGTCCGGAAACAACCTTAAAAATCAAAGTCGAAAAAAGTAAAAAAAAAATGAAATTTCGCAGGCTCGAAAATTATTTTTTTTTTTGGGTATGCGTAGTGGAACTTTTTTTCCTGAGCCCAAATCCTATCGAAAAATCGATGGCGAGATAACGTTTCACTTTCGTCCACACAAATCGACCCAGTCTAATGTATATGCTAAATTTAACAAAAACAAATTAAAATCTTATACTTTTCCTATGTGCTATTTACTATAGCACCATAAAACTTTTCTACAATGTACACTTATGCATAAATAGTATATGTATATACCAATTTGTAATTGTTTCTTAACCTCATAAATATGTATGTATGAATTTCTAAATCGCGCAGTGTATTTGCAGATTTACTATGAAGAAATGTTGTTTCTGTTGCAATACTTATTTAATGTGCAAAATTAAAACGTGATACAGTTTTATGACAAATCCAACGCACAACTTGCCTCAAACGTTCCGAAATCCACGTAAAAATTGCACCTGCGTGACGTAACTTTAATGCATAGTGCTTGATGTGATCTGTAAAATGTATAGATGATTTAAATTACCAATATAATTTAAATTTAAGTAACTTGATGGCAAAGGACTTGTTACGAATATATATTCCAGATTTGATAACAAAAACTCTTAAGAGGCTAATCTTATAACTTTAAACTAACAATTATTATATATTTGTATATACGAACGATCTCGGGAACGGCTCAACCGATTTAAATGAAATTTGGCACAGAGATAATGTATCACCTTGTAAGACTTTCTACCTTGGTGTTGCCACTCAGAATGTTTCACAAGGATGCCACCTATTCGAAATTTGAAAAAAATTCCATGATATATGCCGATATGGGTATCAAACGAAAGGTATTTCACCCCGCATTACAATAGGGACATTTTTGAGTAGGGTTGCCATTCAGGTTGCCACCTATTCGAAATGAAAAAAAAAATTGCATGAGATATGCCGATATGGGTATCAAACGCAAGGTATTTCACTCCGCATTACAATAGGGACATTTTTGAGTAGGGTTGCCATCTATTCGAAATTAAAAAAAAAATGCATGAGATATGCCGAGTGTTTGATATGCTTTTGAAATCTATTTTTAAGGAAATCAAATATTGGTAAGTAAAATTATATAATATATGTACATATAAAAAAGTAGAGTTTGATTAATGATGACATGTAGAACAAAGTATGTTATGCGGCATACTCGAAGATTGCCGAGCAAAGCTCGGTCGCCCAGGTACTATATACTTATGTAAGATGAAATCATATTTTCTTAGTCCGAAGACAATTCATAAAAAGTAAGAAAGTGTAAGTTTGGGTGAAACCGAATATTACATACCCAGTTGTGAACTTGAAATGCTGTTTTTGTTTGCTTTGTGTGGTTAATAGTGTTCTAAGGCTGCGCAATATTACATATACGGTTCTATTCTGAACTCATTTTCGTTCAAAATCAGCAAAAAGGATACAGAGGCCACCACTAATGAACTTGAGCGGGTAAAAATGCAGTTTTCCTGCAGATATGGGAATTCCTTTACAAAAACTGTTTATTTTAAAATAAAGATATAACAGAACAGTTTTCACAAAATAGAAACAATCTGGAAAATCTTTCCAAATGATCTCGAGCAGAAGGTTTAATGTGGTCATGTTAATAGTTCCCGAGATGGTCGCGCTAGAACCATAATTGCTTTGTTAGCGGAACGTACCGGATCTATATCCGGCAAAGGACCATCAAGATCAATAACAATCTACAATACCTTGGGGGAGTGTCTTTATCGTCTATACAGCAACAACAGCAACAAAGTTTCGGAAAAAACGTGAAGGGGATCCGAAATTTACGGAAAAACAGTTCCAGAATGATTATGAAAATATCCTAAAAACATCCGAAATGATTTTGATAACGACCCTATTATGTTCCCGCACACAGCTCACGTTAGCAAAATTGCTTAGACTTCGCTCTCTACATGACCCAGATACGAAATTTCAATTGTTTTGGCTTAGACTCAGAGTTATCCATATTAAACAAGTAAAGGTGTGTAAGTTAGGGTGTAACCGAACATTATATACTCAGCGTGAGCTTCAATTGTACACTTCATTTCAGATAAATTACTTTTCTACATAACACGTGGCACCGCCCGTTTAAAAGAAAAATTTCTCCCCATTTCCTCTTACAATAAAACTTGATTCAAAACTTTTTTGCTAAGTTATAGCTTATGATTCGTCTTCGACCCTTTTAAACTTGTTTTATATCTAAGTTGCCGTGATCTTAAACCGATCCCGTCCATTTTTACTAGAAATATTTTCTGCTATAAGGAAAATATGTGTACCCAATTTCGTTACGATATGTAAATTTTTCTTCGAGTTATGGCTCCCGAAGCATAGAAAATTGCTTATTCATAAAAGGGGCGGCGCTACGCCCATTTTTTAAAATGTGAAGTTTTTGCTATTTATTGTTATAAATCCACTTGGGAAATGAAATGCCATTGATATAAAGCTCTTTTTGCAAAGATATACCTTATTTTATTCGTCAACGACCCGTTTAAAAATCTTTTATATAAAAGTGGGCGTGGTCCTTAACCGATTTCGTTAATTTTTCTTCCAAGCATTCATTATAGTAAAGGCAACCTCTCTGCCGAATTTTTGAACGATAGGTTTAACGATTTTTGGTTTAAAAATAAAATAAATGTAAAGCGCGATAGCCTCCGAAGAGATTTTAGGCAGAGCTTCTCTTCCAATTTGCGTCGTGCTCCTTTTTAATTTTTCCTACAAATTGGCGGGACGGGACCTACATGTTTTATGCCGACTACGAACGCCACCTGCGAGGCAGATGAGTTTTCACTGAGAGCTTTTCATGGCAGCAATACACTCGGAGTGCTTGCCAAACACTGCCGAGGGGCGACCCCGCTTAGAAAAATGTTCTTCTAATTGAAAAACCTTATTTCTAAAATTTTGATGTTGCATTCGGTGTGGTAGGCGGAGCACGCTACCATCACACCACGGTGGCCGCCTTGATTTATGATTAATAATATTTGTAAAATTGATTTTATCACAAGTGGGCGGTGCCACGCCCATTTAAAAAAAAAAATTCAAATTTGTATCAAGAGTCTCAATATCAGTCCACAAGTCAAATTTCAACACTCTAGGTGTATTATTTACTAAATAATTAGGTTTTTTGTGTTTTCCAAAATGTTATATATGTATATAAAAAGTGGGTGTTGTCATCATCCGATTTCGCTCATTTTCAATAACAATTTCTTCTGGGTCCAGATAAGCTCGTGTACCAAATTTGATGAAGGTATCTCAATATTTACTCAAGTTATTGTGTTAACGGACAGACGGACGGATGGACGGACGGACATGGCTCAATCAAATTTTTTTTCGATATTGATGATTTTGATATATGGAAGTTTATATCTATATCGATTCCTTTATACCTGTACAACCAACCGTTACAATCAAAGTTAATATACTCTGTGTGCAAAGCACGCTGAGTATAAAAACTGTTTCTGCATTCCGCCCAGCCGTTCTGCAGTGGCAAAGGCAAACATTGACATAACTTATAAGATTCAATATCTATAATTGGCTTTATTTTCAAACTTTTACCTAGTAAACTCCATGGCTGATGACCGCCATTGATGTATGTTACATATGTAAAACCATCCTTCCCCTTCCCCCGTATGTTGTAATAGTATGGGAGAAAGGAATGAAGATGAAACCTGAAAATATTTATTTTTTAATATAAAATATCAATCAAAATTATAATAAATATAATTTCTGTTAAAATAAAAATAGTAATTTGAATTCTTTTATTACCTTCGTTTCTCGTAAAATAGTATGGCAGGCTGATTTGTGGTTAACACATGTAGAAAAATTGCTTTCACCGTGTACCTTTCGGCGGTGGTCAAATGATTCAGTAACGAGTCTAATAGCAATGAACCAATGCCATTACGACGATGCTTTCGATGCACACCTAACGACAATATATAACCGATTTCAGCATTACGTCCCATTGAATCGGGTAAAATTCCTTTGTCCTGCAAGTACAAGTACACAAAAATATATAAACAAAACAATAACAAATAGATGTATCATATCACAAATAGATACCTCTTTGTTTAAATTTCTGTATGGTTTAATTTCAGCAACAATTAAACCAATAATTGCCAAATTGTAAACCGCCGCCAGCGCGAAGAAACGCGTACTTGATGTTATATCTTCGTACCATGATAATGGATAGTCAATTGGAAACCAATCTTGACATAATGTTTTCACCTGAAATTATGGAAATTAACATACTTAAAACTTGAATAGTAGTTCTTTTCACATATAAAGTGAACTAAACAATGAAATGACAGTAACAAAACTTTTTATATATTTTAGTGAATGCTTCCTAAGGTTGTTTAATTGAAATTGTTTTGTATGTTTAATGGTGTTTTCAGTTTTAATTAATTTTTAAAAATTTTGGAGTTTAACACCGGCTAATAGTATCTGACCACCGCTGTGGTGTGGTGGTAGCGTGCTCTGCTTACCACACCGCATTTCCTGGGTTCGAGCCCGTGGCACAGCAATTCAATTTGACCTTCGGCAGTGAATTGATAAACACTCTTGAGTGTATTTCTGCCAATGAAAAGCTTCTCAGTGAAAAGTCATCTACCTTGTAGGTGCCGTTCGGAGTCGGCGTAAAAAATGCAGGTCCCGTCGCGACAATTTGTATGAAAAGTAAAAGGAGCACGAAAGAAACCAACATTTACTGGCAATAAATCTAGTACTGAAATGAAAAAGATTTTAAATAAAAATGTGATAAAAAAATTTTAGGGACTACCTTTATATAAATGGATCAAAAAAGAGAAGGTAATTTTTCCTTTAATACAAACATAGTCTTGTTGAATTTTGACTGAAAAACTTTAACAATCTCTTATAAAAGAATTTTGGGATTTAAAACTATAAAGGAGGGTAGGAGTGACGGCGAAGGTCGTCATGGTGCGAGGGACGCGACAGGTGCGGAGAGTGCTCCGAAGCAGGTCGCCGCCAGCCGGGAAGCTCCCGGCGGGTCAAAAGGGCTGATCAGACGGATCAGCGCAGGGGTTTGGTTTCAAACCCCGTAGGTACGGGTAGTTCGGGTAGTGGAGGGGTGTCGAAACCGACACCCAATGCAGGCCCATATGGGGCTGTGACAGGGAAAGGCAGAGGTCCGGCGAATGCGACGGACCAGCCCAGTACTAGTAAGGAAGCCCTGTCGCGAGGAGCTTTCCCAACGGGAGCCCTGGGGTCGAAGCCTGCCGGGAAAGGTAGGCGATCGACGCCGCGTAGGAAAGCTCTGGGTGATCGGCGCCTAGCTGAGAAGATCTTGGAGCGCTACGGCGGAAGGGATGCAGCTCAGATGTCTGAGAAGCATTCCCGGACGCTGGAGAGGGCCAGGAGCGTCGTAGCTTGCGACGACCACACACCGGTGTCGAACGACGCGGGTGAGCAGCAGGGTTTGGGGGCTATGAAGCGGCAAAGGTCGGATGAGCGGAATGCCTCAACGACAAAAAGGGCCCGAGGATGTGGGGACGCAATTTCGTTTAGCGAAATCGCTAAACGAGCGGGCTTCATCACCCTCGGGGTCCTGGATAGGAGTAGGGAGGATGGTGCCATCTCACGAGAAGAGTGGCCGTGGGTCGCCAGCGCCATATCAGCGGCCTATATGACCGCTGTTATGGAGAGCCCAGGTACGCGGCCATGCTTCGAATACTCGGGGTGGTACCATGGTTTTAGACTGATTACTTGTGCTGACGAGCGGTCGGCCTGTATCTTTAAGAAAATAATTTCTTTGGTTGGGGAGGTCTGGAGGGGAGCCAGACTCGAGGCCGTGGAACGGAGGGATCTCCCCCTTCGACCGAGGGCTCGGGTGTGGTTGCCTGCCGGGCCATCTCAGCCGGAGAAAATACTTGAATTAATGCGTTACTGCAACCCGAACCTTCCGACGCATAACTGGAGGGTCCTCAGAGTAGAGGAGGCTGTTGGGCCACGTCGGCAAGTGCTGATTCCACTAAACGCAGAGTCCACCGGTCCTCTCTCTGACACGGGGGGGTTATCTCCTATGGCCTCGAGCGTGTGGTTCTCAAAATCTACCACGCCGATTCCAAGGGAGATGGTTCCTCTCCCACAGAGACTGTTCGGGAGGTGGAGCCGTCCGCAGGGGAGCCAGTATCCATGGTTGTGGATGCTGACTCCGCTAATTTGGACAGCGAAAGCACTATTGACGTCCCGTCAATAGCGGGATCTGTCATCAGTGCTAGTCGTCTGGCTGATAGGGCCGAGGAGAAGCTCCTAGCCTCCGAGGGCGAATCATCGATGGCGGGATCCGTCATCAGTGTAAGTCGTCTGTTGGGGGGGAGGAGGATCTCCTAGTCTCCGAGGGCGAAGCCGCCAAGGATGGGGTGCAGAAGAAGAAGGGTGGTGTTGATGGAAATCCGTCAAATCAATCTTCAGCATTCTGAGGCGGCTTCCGCAAACTTGTTGCTCTGTCTTGAGAAAGGCGGAGTGGATATAGTCCTTGTCCAGGAGCCGTGGCTGAGTAGTAACGGCGGAAAAATTTCTGGATTAAGGACGGGAAAATTCAACACCTTGGTGCATGGGGATGCAGGTAGGCCTAGATCCTGTGTGCTTATTAAAAAGGAATTTAAAGCTTTTATTCTCTCTAATTTCAGCAATGCTGACGTAACCACGGTCTGCCTCGAGCGAGGCAGTAACGAATTGTGGGTGGTCTCAGCGTATATGCCCCATGGGGACGTAACGGGACCATCGCCTGTGATACTGGGCGAAATCACCGCTGAAGCAAGGCGGAGAGGTGTTGGCGTAATCATAGGTGCCGATGCTAATGCACACCATAGCATATGGAGGAGCTCGGATACGAACACCAGAGGTGAGTCTTTATTTACTTTTATTGTAGATGAGGGACTTTGTATATGTAATAGGGGGAATGACCCGACTTTTATTACTGCGGTAAGGGAGGAGGTCCTGGACCTCACCCTGGTTAGCAGAGAACTGGAAGATCGGATATCTGGATGGAGGGTTCTCAACGAGCACTCTTTCTCTGATCACCGATATGTTCAGTAATCGGTGATTGAAGAACGTCCCGGCAAAATATCTTGTAGGAACCCTAAAAGTACCAACTGGGACTTGTATTGTAGGAAGTTGGGAGAGCTATTGCCTGAGGCGCCTATCGTTGGTTCGGACCTGTCCGAATCTGAAATAGACGGTCTAGTGGAAAACTTCTCCCTGGCAAGCAATAGCGCCTTTCAACAGTCCTGCCCACTGAAAACTTACAGGGGGAAGAGCAAGCCGCCCTGGTGGTCTGATTCCCTTGACGACCTAAGAGCGTCCAGTAGGCGGCTCTTTAACAGAGCCAGGAGGAGTAAACTACCCTCGGACTGGGAGCTCTATAAGGTGAGTCTGGGGATTTATAAATATGAAATATGGTTAGCCAAGCGAGATTTATGGCGAAGCTTCTGCGAAAACGTAGAGGGCTGCAATGAATCCGCGAGGCTTAGAAAAATACTCTCTAGGAATCCCGCCCCTCGGGGGTATCTGAGAGATGATGGTGGGGGCTGATCGATGAGTAGCGAGGAGTCCCTGAGACTTTTACTGGGCAATCATTTTCCCGATGTCCCAGTTGCGCAGGGATCTTCGCTTGCGTGGTCGGCGGTTGCTGGCCATGCAGAAATGCCTGCCATCCCACTACGGGAAAGTCAAATATCCTGGGCTATAAATTCGTTCAAGCCCTATAAGTCACCCGGTCCGGATGGCATCATTCCTGCGCAACTTCAAAGGTCTTTAGGGATTTCCTGCCGCTGGTTGGCCATCATCTACACTAACTGCCTCAGGCTTAACTATATCCCTAAGTCGTGGCACACGGTTAGGGTCATCTTCATTCCGAAGGCCGGCAGGAGCTCTCATGTGTCACCTAAGGATTTCAGGCCAATCAGTCTCTCGTCGTTTCTTCTTAAGACGTTTGAGCGGCTGATTGACCTGTACCTACGAGAAAGGATACCTGGGGGGTTACTGTCGGCTTCACAGCATGCGTACTGCAAAGGCAGATCGACGGAAACGGCTCTCCATTCGATTGTAAAGCAAATAGAGGGGTCTCTAGAACATAAAGAGTATGCTCTGGGTGCCTTTCTAGACATCGAGGGGGCTTTTAACAATGTCTTACCGGGGGCAATCGAAAGAGCTCTGGTGGGTTTAGGAGTCGAAGCGGCTCTGGTTGAATTTATTAGCAAACTTCTATGCGGCAGAATTGTCGCAGCGGAGTGGGGAGGAGCCATAATAAGGAGGAAGGTGTGCAGGGGCACGCCACAGGGGGTGTCCTATCTCCTCTGCTCTGGGTTGTGGTAGTCAACGAGCTTCTTGTGGAGCTGGAAGCCAATGGTTGTCGGGTGGTTGCCTATGCAGATGACCTCGCTATCCTAGTCAGGGGCAAATTTCTGGGCACCCTGCGCGATGTTCTGCAGGGATACCTGGATACTGTGGCTAGGTGGGCTGAATCATGTGGATTGGCGGTCAACCCGGGAAAAACAGAATTGCTTCTTTTTACAAGGAGATATAAGATACCCGACTTCAGAACTCCTTCGATTGGAGGGGTACTGTTGGTACTTACTGACAGGGTTAAATATTTGGGAATTGTTCTGGACAAGAAGCTGTCCTGGAGGCCCAATGTGGAAGATAGGGATAGAGTGGAGAAGAGGAATTATCTGGGGCATGGGACCGGTTAACTTGTTCACGGATGGGTCGAAGTTGGATGGAAAGGTTTGCTGGGGGGTCTTTTGTCAAGAGCTAAATGTAAGCCGCAAGTTTAAGTTGGCTGATCACTGCAGTGTATTCCAAGTGGAAGTTGCTGCGATTAAGAATGCGGTGGATGAAATGCTATCCAGCGCTACTACGGTTAGGGAATTTAACATCTACTCTGATAGCCAAGCGGCTATAAAGGCCTTGAGCTCAACTACAGTGCGATCGAGGGTGGTCTGGGAGTGCCTGACCTCACTTGCGATTGCATCGAATTATTTTACAATTAAGATTATCTGGGTCCCGCGCCATAGTGATATTCCGGGTAACTGTCAAGCGGATCTCTTAGCCCGAATTGGTACAACTGAACCGGATGAAGATGGCTGTAGGGATTTCGGGATTCCGCTAGCCACCTGTGGATTGCTCTTCCATAGCTGGGCCTCGAGTCAGCTCAGCAAACGTTGGGCGGACACTACGTCTTGTAGGATATCAAGATCTTTCTGGCCGAAAGTGGATGGCAGGAGGTCTGCTGAAATAATTGGGTTCACTAAGGCTCACCTATCAATGGTCATTGGGGTTTTGACAGGGCACTGTCCCATGGGTATCCATGCGGTACGTCTCAATATATTGGAAACTCCATCCTGCTGCAGCTGTATGGAGGATGATGAGGTGGAATCACCAAATCACTTTATGCTTGACTGCCCAGCTTTTGCCAGAACTAGACGAAAGTATTTCGGTCGTGACTCACTTGGATCTCCCGAGGAGCTATCCAAGGTTGAGATCGGGATCATTCGGAACTTTATCGTTGCTACCCAACGATTCTCTAAGTAGTTATATCTACGTCACCGTTAGTTTAGTTTATTATATGTGGTATCACAACGGACCGTTATGTTGTCCAAGTGAGCTTCCTCTATCAGGGAAGCTAACACCCAACCTAACCTAACCTAACTATAAAGGTGGAGCGCAATCTTTCAATTTAAGGCAAACCATGTACTTGGGATTAACTAATTTATTATTTAAAATTTAAACATGCGCTCTACCTTTATAATTTTAAATCCCAAAATTCTTTTACAAGAGCTATTGTTAAAGTTTTTCAGTGAAAATTCAACAAGACTATGTTTGTATTAAAAGAAAAATTGCCTTCTATTTTTTGGTCCATTTATATAAAGGTAGTCCTAAAATTTTTTAGTCATCTTTTTATTTTCAATTTTTTAGTACTACCTACAAAAAGGCAATTGCAACTTTGATTAGTAATTTAAGTAATTCCTAAGTAATTCCTAACGCCGTTCTTTGGCGTTGCTCGAAAGTACTACGTCTATATCTATATTTAGCTTAGGTGACTGTAGAAAGATGTGTGTGTGCTACATATAAATCGGTGAATTATTATAGCTGTTCGATGTTCTTGATATTGGAGGAGCGGGTGAGTTGGACAAAGACGATGAATGTGGTGAATGATTCTTGTTGGCGCTTATTCTCATAATTGGCGAAGCCGGATAGTGCAAAGCAATCGTTGTTGGTGAATATGATCAAAATTGTTGGGGAAGTAAGTTCAACACAATTGATGATGTGGTGAATTTTCATTGCTGGTGAATGTGCATCATAACAAGAGAATTCCACCTCGTTTGTCAGCTACTTAATTTGCACAGCTGAAAATCGTGGTGAACTTCGCATACGCCTGAAACTCTAAAAGAATCGTGGAGAAAGTCGCGTACGCCTAAAAGTATGCAAGGATGTGCATTGAGTTGGACCTTCAACGAGGTGGAATTGTACAACGCCTGCAACACTCAGGAGGCTAGCCATGAAGGTATGGCCTAATCTTCTAAATAGTTCGACTTGTGCGTTACGTAGCTCAAATTTTTTGATCAAACATTGCACTCTCACCGAGTTTTAAACTATATTTCAGGTTTCAAGTCTCTAGATATCCAGGAAGTTAGTTAAAAATCGATTGCAAGATTCCCAATTTAAAACTAGTTTTCTGAATATCTCGATCTATGAGCCACCTAGCGGAATTTTTTGATAAAATATTGCATTGTCACCGGGTTCTGACTTACGGCCCAAGTTTCATGTCTCTAGCTCATCGGGAAGTTACTCGAAAATCGATCGCAAGATTCCCCCCGTTTTTAAAGGATTTGCAGTTATCTTGACTAGCGCGCCACTTAGTGGAACTTTTTTTCTACAAATTGTATTGTCACCAGGCCTCTAACTAAGTGCCAAGTTTCAAGTCTCTAGATCAACGGGAAGTTACTTAAAAATGAATTGAAAGATTCCCAAATTAAAATTTGTTTTTTACTATCTCGATCCGCGTGCCACCTAGCGGAACTTTGTTTTCTATAACTTGTATTGGCACTGGGTATCGGACTATGTGCTAAGTTACAAGTCTCTAGGTAACCGGGAAGTTAGTTAAAAATGGATTGAAAGATTCCAAAATTAAAATTAATTTTCCTAATATCTCGATCCATGCGCCACCTAGCGGAATTTTTTGCATAAAATATTGCATTGTCACCGTGTTCTTACTTATGGCTCAAGCTTCATATCTCCAGCTCACCGGCAAGTTACTCAAAAATCGATTGCAAGATTCCTCTCGTTTTTCACGGATTTGTAGTTATCTCACTTAGCGCGCCACCTAGCGGAATTGTGTTTTCTGTAAATTGTATTGTCACCAAGCCTCGAACTGTGTGCCAAGTTTCAAGTCTCTAGGTCAGCGGGAAGTTACTTAAAAATGAATTGAAAGATTCCCAAATTAAAATTTGTTTTTTACTATCTCGATCCGCGTGCCACCTAGCGAATTTTTTTGGATCAAATGTTGCATTGTCACCGGGTTCTGACCCACGGCACAAGTTTCACGTCTCTATCTCACCGGCAAGTTACTCAAAAAGTGATCGCAAGATACCCCTCGTTTTTCAGGGATTTGTAGTAATCTCAATTAGCACTCCACCTAGCGGAACTTTGTTTTCTATAACTTGTATTGGCACCGGGTCTCGGACTATGTGCTAAGTTACAAGTCTCTAGGTAACCGGGAAGTTAGTTAAAAATGGATTGAAAGATTCCCAAATCAAAACTAATTTTCTTAATATCTTGATCCATGCGCCACCTAGCGAAATTTTTTTGATCAAATATTGCATTGTCACCGGGTTCTAACTCACGGCCCAAGTTTCAGGTCTCTAGCTCACCGGGAAGTTACTTAAAAATCGATCGCAAGATTCCCCTGCGTTTTTTCAGGGATTTTCGTTTATCTCGATTCGTCTGCCACCTGGCGGCATTTTGTTTTCCACGAATTGTAGTGCCATCGACTCGCAAACTATGCGCTAAGTTTGAAGTCTCTGCATCACCGAGAAGTTAGTTAAAAGTCGATCGCAAAATTTCCATTTTAAAATTAATTAATTATAATGAAAATAATATTGGTGAGACTGAATTAGATGATAATGAGTCCCAAATTCATGATTCAGATTTTAGTGATGAGATAAATTTTTTAAACTAAATTCGCTCCTGCCATACATTACTAAAAAAATGGTGAATGAACAGGAGCTTCGTTTCTTAATTGATACTGGTACATCGAAAAGCTATATTAAAAATTTGTCATTTCTTCGTGGAGTTAAATTAATAAAACATCCGTTTAGATTAAAATCAATAAATGGAGTCAATTTAATAAATCAAAAGTGTCTGGTTAATTTACTTGATCATACTTCAACGTTTTGATTGCTTGAAACATTAAACACGTTTGACGATATTATAGGATATGACTTTTTAAGAGAAATTGATGCGAAAATTTATACAGAAAGTGGATATTTGTGTTATCGAAATGGTAGAGTTGCAATTGAACAGCTTAATTGTAATCAAGTTAACCTGATTACGATAACAGAAGATTCAGTTCCGGAACATGTACGTAATCATTTCAGAGAAATGATAAATAATAATATTAATGCTGTTATGGTCCGCTTGGGATAGTCACCTTTGGAACCCACCTAGTGGCTAGTGATGGCAAAGACATGGTTCCATGGCATGTTGATCGAAATGAACACTAGAGGTCGCCACGGCCGCGAAAATGATGATCGCTAAGTAAGAACCATGCTGTTTCCGGGAAATAGAGAGAAAAAAGAAATCTAGTTCGGAAAAAAGAGAGTAAAAGGCGCGGTCCTGATTAGCTAACAAAAAAAAAACGTGGTCAGACAGTTCACTAAATTAGTGGAAAACATCTGAATTCTCAATTTAATTCTAATAAGAGAATAATAAATGTAATATACACCAAAATCGATCATAGTGGGAGGCGCAGATGTGTGTGAATACAACCGAAGCGAGAATATGCTACATAAAGTAGGAAAAATGGAAAATTAAGATATCTGCCATACATTTTCTGAGTGTGTAATGATATCTTGAGAAAAGAGCCAAGTCAACTTCGAAGACGAAGGTGGTGGTGGCGGCCATTAAAGAATTCGGGAGACATGTTTATTCGCTGGGAATTGTCCAAAACAGGAACGTAGTTAGCAGGGAGGAGTGGTGGTATATGTAACACAGTTGGATTACATCGCTCACGGAAATATCTGGCTGCAATTTATTGACTCCGGAAGAAGAAGAAGAAAAATTAAATTATTTTAAAGGGGCTCATTTTGTATTAAAATTTTATCTTACAGCTTACCTCTTATTGAAAACGTGCCGAATCAACTTTTGAAGCAAGGCAAGCCTTAAGAAAGTACAGGGAAGAAATACTGAGCGCTTAAGATCCTATTAAAGATGTTTACCATACATACTGTATGGTGTGGTATTTAGAAAATGAATAGTGAACATGCAACAGCAAAACCAACTCCTGGTGAGTCAGCAAAAGCAACAATTACTGTAGCAACAGCCAATGAATTGAATCGGCAGTATCAGCAACGCGACTACAAGCGCAACCACTACCAAAGGCCCCAACCACCATCGCGGTGCCCGCAGTAACCACTTCGACCGCGCAACCACAACCGCAACCCCATCGGCGCCGCCAACCAAGCGCGCCCACACCACCAACAGCCACCACCAGTACGGCTAGACAGAGCGCAACAACCACCAACAGTACCAACACAGCGCGCCCAAGACCGCGCTCCACAACCACCAACCGCGACAACTTAACCAGCGGCAGGAACGTCACCAGTAATCATGCCAGCAGAGGCCCACGGTATGTACTCTGGCCGGCTATGTAAGTACCAGACACCGGGTGAGTCGCCGCCAAGTATTTAGTAGCATACACAGTAGACATTTGACACAAGTAAATTAACATAAACCGAAAAATGAAATCAGAAAGAGACCACTAGGATATATAAGTGTACTTAAGCATTTAAGTAAAATTGTTTTGTGTGAATTTTAGTACTTAAGGCGGGTTTTTTTTCCCTTCGCGAATTTGTTTGCACATACGTAAGAATAGTACATACATATAAATTTGATGCACATTGGCGCGTGTGGATTCATTTAGTGCACCACAGCCTAGTTCCCTTGGAGCTCAGTTGCAGCTGAGTTTAGTATTTAGATGCAATCCTTTTGCATTATTCTACGTAGTAGGATAGATGAAATACAATTTTTCTTTTTATAAAACCTTGCTGAATCTGAGAAATCGAACATAGCTTATACAAAATCATATGTATGTATGCATGTATGTATTAGACAAGAATAAACACTATTTTATATTTTTGCTTTTAACTCGCTTTGCATTTAACTCGCTGCATATTCATGTAAAAGAAATATCGGATGTGCAGATCATAATGATTTGCTAGAACAAATATTCGGCACCAGAACAGAATGCGCATTATCATTCATGCGATTAGCAAATATCGAAAACTTTATATACATAATGAATTCGAATAACTAGCACTCATTTTTTTCCAACAAATTATAATAATTAATACAAGCTTTTAGTATGCGAATTTTTTTTTTGATGTTGCGTCACTATCACGACAAATCCAATTTTACTGTGAAACTATGTAAAGAACAAAAAAACTTTGGACATGCATATAATTTAAACAAATAAATAATAGACCAACTAGAGAAAAAAAACCATTCCACGAGATCGGCGAGGTCTTCGTAAAAATTTTTTTTTTCCAACATTAGCTTTTTCGGTAATGGTTCCGAAAGTTTTTTCTGAACCTTTAACGAAGTTTTGTTCTGAACACTTTCGAACTTTTAACGAAAATAAGTGAAGGGAGATAATAACATAAAACATTTGTTATTAATGTTCGATGCTATGTTCGTGCTCACTGCTGTACCCCATTCAAACATTTTTTTTTATTCACTTTAATGAAATCATGTTAGATTCTTGAAATAACATCATTTAAAATATACCTAAATGTATGTACATGCAAAATCGTAGAAAGGGAAGTACATAAAAGTATATGAACTGTAATTAATCTTTTTTCGCATAAAATTTATTCTTCATACACTACGTACGTATATGACACCTAGGGCGTGTTCATTTAACTATACTTAGATTATAAGGAAGCGCACTTTTGAAAGGCGAAAACTATGGCGTTGACGGCCGATAGGCATTGAATTTTTGCGCCATCTATTTATGATTATCGAAACACTAATATTTACGGCAACCACAAATCGGAAAATTAAATTTAAGATCATTAATAAATTTAAAATTAAATGAAAAAAAATTTAAGGATTTGATGTCGCAAACATACTATATATTTTAGACAATTAATCTAGGAAAGTTTAGTCTGTGCCTTCCCGATGGTATGAGGCCCATTCTGAACTGCATACAAGCTTTTAATATAGTTTTTATTAAATAACTTCCTTAGGCGGTATACACAATGCGTATAAAAGAATTAAATGAAATAAACGCATTGAAAACATACAAATAACCTTTTTTTTTATTGCCCAGATGCAGGCAAAATGCATTGAACATTCTCAAGAATACTGTAGAAGTTTGACAACAATTGCAATTGTTTGAAAGCATAGTACATTTATAGCTAAATCCGCGAAAACAGAGAGCGGTTCTTATTAAAAGCTTAGAATTCTTCCTTAACGTTTCCCTCTTACAAAAATTTTATATGTATAAACATAAGAATTGCTTCCATGAGCTGTAGGGTTATATTAATTAAGCAAAACAGACAAAAATTGTATTATTGATTTTCTTTAAAAAAAAAATGAATTGTAATTAATAAAGGTTATAAATGGGAATGCTGACGTCCTTATTGATTTAGATGGCACGTAGGGTATTCAGGTAAGGGGCCACCGAAAATTTAGGTGTGTCGGTGGCCATGGTTTTGAGGGTGGGCTATGCACCGGGCGTCGCAACAACACCCGCGGCGCCCCAAGTTATATTCGGCCCTTTCCTTTTTTATTTTAATTTTTCAGCAATTTTTTTTTTCCTTTTGATTTTCAGCGTTAGTAACCGGCCATGTCCGGTTCGGTAATTTTTTTTTCTTTGCGTTAGTTTCTTTTTTGAATTTAAATTTTTGAATGTTTAACGGTCTGTCCGTGGCATCCGGTTCTGCCGGATGTCGTTTTAGTTTGAATTTATAAGCGTTTTAAGTCGGCTCTGCGCTTTTGACAGTTTTTAAAGGCATGATATGACTTTTTTTTTGTTATGGCGCAGGAACTGTAAGATTGGCAAGGACCCCGCCCAGCCGACATGACTAGCCACTATGCACCACCAGATCATGCCGACTGCCTTCCTTACTGCTCCATCAAAGATGCGATTCCATAACAATGCGTTCGCGAATCCAAATCGAGCTTTGCCTTTTAATACAAATGTAGTAGCTAAAAAACGTACAGTAACAAATGATCCCATTTATAGTAGAGGTTATCCTTATCCTGTCTTCTGCGGATTTCATTAATAAAGAAATACTTACGTCTTCTGAAAGATGGCACAATTAGAAAATCGTGTTCTCCATGTAAAATCTCCAATACACGTTGTAACAAAAAAGGGGCTGGATGAAAATGGAAAGCAAAAGTTGCGAATAGTAATTGATTTCCGAAAAATCAATGAAATAACTATATCAGATAAATATCCAATACCCGAGATTTCTTTAATTTTGTCAAATTTAGGAAAATCACGGTTTTTCACTACTCTTGATTTGAAATCTGGTTTCCACCAGATAAATTTATGCGAAAAGGACAGGCAAAAAACTGCTTTTATTTCATTAATAATGGAATATATGAGTTTTGTCGTTTGCCGTTTGGATTGAAAAACGCCCCAAGCATTTTTCAGCGTGCAATTGATGATGTTTTACGTGACGAAATAGGTAAGACATGTCACGTTTACATCGATGACATTATTATTTTTTCACGCGACGAAGATACACACATAAGAGATGTAGATATAATTTTAAAAATGTTGGTGTAATCAGGAATGAGGGTATCGTCAGATAAGTCTATATTTTTTATGACATATGTTGAGTTTTTAGGATTCATGGTTTCACAAAATGGTATTCGAACCTGTCCTGATAAAGTTCGTGATATAATCTATATATATAAAAATGAATGTCCGTTTTTGAGGCTTATAGAATCCCCCAGCGGGTTAGGGGATCAGAATATACCCGCGGTAGGTATGCCTGTCGTAAGAGGCGACTAAAATACCAGATTGAAGGGGCTGTGTAGCGCAACCCTTCAGGTTGCCAGCGCAATATATAGCTTCTCCAAACCCAATTGTCAACCTCACCTATCCGCGGCGAATCCGGTTTCACTAACAGACGAGGCTCTGGCGACCCCAAGCTCCTCATGGAACTTGGGGGTGGGGAGGGACGGAATGCCATGAAGGTTTAATGTGGCCACATAAATCGTTCCCGAGATGGTCGGGCTAGCACCTTAATGGTGCTATGGTACCGGAGCGTACCGGATCTGTATCCGGCAAAGGACCATCACATCGATAACGCTCCCCAAAGCCTTCGGGCAGCAACCTTATCACTACAACAACAACAACAGCAGGCTTAGAGGATCAAAAACTATCCGGTCGATTTTGTGCAAACTTTCACATAAGTTGCGTATACCTCACGCGGTGGTTTGCACATAGGTTTGGTTGCGATCGACGCAAGGGTCTCGAGATATAGGCCAAAACGTGGACCCGGGTACCCCTAGAATGTGTTTATAGAATATGGATAACAAATGAAAGCTGTTGATGAGTGCTTTAGTAGAGGGTAATTTTTATACCTCTGGGTGACTAGGGTCTCGAGATATAGGCCAAAACGTGGACCCATGAACGCCTAGACAGTGTTTTTACATTACGGGTATCAAATTGAAGCTGTTGATGAGTGATTTAGTACAGGGTCGTTTTCATACCTTTTGGTGAATAGGGTCTCGAAATATAGCCCAAAACGTAGATCAGGGTAACACTAGGATGTGTTTTTACATTATGGGTATCAAATTGAAGCTGTTGATGTGTGCTTTAGTACAGAGTAAGTTTTATGCCGCTGGGTAACTATGGTCTCGAGATATAGGCCAAAACGTGGACCCGGATACACCTAGAATGTGTTTTTACATTATGGGTATCAGATTGAAGCTGTTGATGTATGCTTTAGTACAGAGTAAGTTTTACACCGCTGGCTGGCTAGGGTTTCGAGATATAAGCTAAAACATGTGTGTGTATTATGGATATCAAATGAAAGCTGTTGCTGAGAGCTCCAAAGTTCATTTTGATATTCGATTTAGTCGTATCAGCCTGGAAAAACTGATAAATATGCATGCGAAGCCGAACTAAAGACATGAATTAATAATACCCACATGCCTATTTACATACGTCCTATTCGATTTGCCTGAAATTTGGTATATAAATTTGCCTATATTAGTATTTACGATGCTTTTTTCCGGGAAGTAGATGAGAGACGGACTGGGACTGGGATTAGGACTAGGACTGGGACTGAGACTCAGGCTGAGACTCGGAGTGGGACTGGGACTGAGACTCGGAATTGGACTGGAACAAAATACATACCACCCTCTGGAACTGGCAATAAGAGATGAAGAAGAATGAGAAAAACTTGAGAGAAGAGAAAGGGAGAAGGAGACTGAGAAAGAGATAGAATGAGGCGAAGATGGAGATAGATGAAGCGAAAAAGACGGAGGGAGGAGTGAATACAATGATTAGGAAAAAGTGTAAAGAGGGAGGGCTGAGTTAGACGGGAAAAGCTTATTAAAATGTATGAAGACAGACCAAATTTAGGGCAGAACAACGTCTGCCGGGTCTGCTAGTTAACTATAAAATGCCGGAGACATTAGGGGGGTTGCGATCTTTTCTTGGCTAGCTGGCTATTATCGCAGGTTTGTTAAAAATTATGTTTCAATAGTGAAATCATTAACAAAAATTTTGCGTGGTGAGAATGGCCATATTAATGCAAATAAATCGAAACATGTGAAAATTTTGATCGCGAAGCAGTCCAGATTTTAATTATCCATTTGAGCTAACAACTGATGCTTCATCAAATATATTGGGAGCGGTATTATCTCAAAATAGTAAACCAATCACGATGATCTCTCGAACGCTTTCTTCCACTGAGCAAAACTATGCAACAAACAAACGTGAGATGTTAGCTATTGTGTGGGCATTGAAAGCGTTGAGACATTATTTGTATGGTACAAAAAATGTAAGGATATTTACTGACCATCAGCCACTTATATTCTCTATTTCGGAAAAAAACCCAAATACAAAAATGAAAAGATAAAGTGCATTCATCGAATAATTTTCTACAACATTTCATTATAAGCCTGGAAAAGAAAACAAAGTAGCTGATGCTCTTTCAAGACAGTATATTAATAACCGTACCATTACTTTGGAAACAGTGCATAGTGAAGAATCTTCAACAGATGTAATTGAAACTATTAAGTGCCATGTTAACCAATTTAGAAATCAAATTGTCTAACAAAAGGACCATCTTTTATTAAAACTTCTAAGGTTGTTTTTAACAAATTTATAGTTCCCTCACTAGGGTAGGCACCTTGTCGTTGGTGTGAGGGCTTAGCCGAACTCCATAGCGCCCGACTATGAGGCGGAGCTGGTTAGGACTGACATCTACGCCGTTTCGCCTCATACGAGGGCGGCGGGATGTCGGTGACCAAGAACTGCCAACCCCCTAATCCAGGGTGTTATGCGGACCGTGCCTATTGGACGATTTGCAGCCAGGGGATAAATTCGGCTGTATTCGAACGGACCCTTCCCGATACCGGGCCACCTCGGGAAGTATTAATGGCCTTACCACAGCAAGGGGCGCTGCTGTGGCGGACGGTTCTTTCCCCGTATATAATACTGGACCGCTGAGCCCGCCTTGTCGGGCAGGTGGTCGTACGACCAAGATGAACGACTCATTAACTGACTGTAATAAGGACGATGTAAAGAGGAGGACTGAGTCGCAATCCAAGGACGACAAATACGAATTAAGCGATGCGTCGGACTCGGGGAGCGAGAGTAGTGCTGATTCAATGAACTCCGTGTTGGAAAAGCACACAAATGAAAACGGAGTAGAAGAGTGGAGAAGGGTACGGAGCAGAGGAAGTAAAAGAGCTCTCTCGCAGTACCGTGCAGCACTAAGAATTGTTCAACGCTTGGGAGCAGTGGTCGACCCAACAGAAGTGGAGATCGAGCCCTTGGAATGGGCCCATGAAGCGGTAGAAGTAGGTCGAAGGCAGTTCAAAAGGTTTGCTGCGAGAAACCCTCGGTTCTGCAACCGGTACGAGGAGGAAGAAGCGTCGAATTGCAGAATGAAGAGACAACGTTCGGCGGAAGGCGACAAGCCTGCTTTCAAGAGGCAGAAAGGACCCAATCCTAGAGCCGCGAGGCAGGGCAGTCGCATAGACAAGACAAGTAGGCCCAAAGCTGTAAGACAAATGGGCTCCAATAGCGAGGTAGCAACTACCTCGAAAGCTGCGAGTCAGAGGGAAGTTCCAATTAAGGAAGTAGGAGATAAGCCAAAGGGAGATAACGCTAAGACTCCGGCTTTTTTGGAGGCGCTAAAGGGAGTTAACGCTAAGACTCCGGCTCTCTCGGAGGTGCCAAAGGAGATAACACTAAGACTCCTGCTTTTCCCGAGAAGCAAAGCAGTCACTGACTGTGGCGCTGGTTGATCGTAGCAGTCCTTTCGGACAAATGACTACTGAAAGGTGGAGATCTGTGGAAAGGGAGTTTATTAGCTTAATGCTTAAGATGATGCGGGAACAACCAAGTAAGCCCCTTCCAACCTTTGATTCGGGGGGATGGTATAACGGTGTGAAGATGATAGTATGCGACAACATTGCGAGCTTGCAGTGGCTGGAGGAAGTGGTTCCAAACCTCCAAAGGCAAGGGACGAACGCGCGGTTTGAGGTGGTGGATAAAGCGCAAATCCCCACGGTACCAAAAGTTAAGGTATGGATACCATGAGTGATGAAGTCGGAGGATACACTGCGACTTCTGCAGAATCAGAATCCGAACATACCGACACAGGATTGGAAGGTACTTACTGTATCTCGGCCTACCGAGGATGGTCAGTTCTACATCTTCCAAATAAACAAGCAGGCGGAGGATATTTTGTACACGCAGCTTGGTAAAATGTCCTTTGGCACTGGTAAAATTTACATGCGACTCAGGAAAAGAAGTCCCGAGGATAAAAACCCTAACACGCTAGAGGTGGGCGAAGTCGAAAAGGACCTCAAAAGCCTAAGGGAAAAAGACAGGTGGAGGTCCCCGACGTCACCACGAACGTGCTAGAAGAGGACCAACCGCTAAATGGTGCTGTGACTCGCACAGAGGAACACCCTGCACAACAGTCACGAGAGGCTGAAGGGGGCCTCGAATAATCTAAACCAAAAGGGCAAGGGGAGGACGACGACGTCAAGACGAAGGTTCTGGAGGGGGACAAACAGCCCAATGGTGCTGCGAGTCCTACAGATAAACCTCCAACACAGTAAAGTGGCGTCGAGCGAACTCCTCCTAACCCTTGAGGAGGGTTCGTTCGACGTGGCGCTGATCCAGGAGCCGTGGCTTTCATCGGGTGGAAAGGTTTCTGGACATAGCGCGCGCGGGTTTGGCGTTTACTACGCGCAAACGGAAGGACGGGTGCGAGCTGTAGTAATGGTAAGGAAACAGCTGCATTCATATATGCTGCCTAATTACACCACTGAGGATCTCGTAGCGGTGGCCGTTGAGCAAAAGAATAAGCAGGCATTTATCCTGGCGTCCTGCTACATGGCCCATGCTGCGGAGGTCCCACCGATGGAGTGCAAAAGGCTAGTACAGGAGGAAGGGTGCAAGGGGCGGTTGGTCATAGGCGCAGATGCAAATGCGCACCACAATGCGTGGCGAAGAGCAGATACGAACGAGAGAGGCGAATCTCTGTTTTGTTACATCCTGCAAACCAATTTGCAGATAGCCAACAGGGGAGATGTCCCCACATACATTGGTCCAACATACAGCAATGTTCTGGATATTACATTGAGCTCCGAGCGTGATATATCAAGGTATAATTGGATGGTTCTTGATAGACCATCCTTCTCCGACCATGCGTATATCAGCTTCAACATCCCCCTAAAGAGGGTAGAGAAGGGAGGAACCTTTAGAAACCCTAGGTCAACGAACTGGACTAAATTCCAGAAACATGTAGAAACAAAACTGGGACAACCCAAAGAGGTTGCTAATGTAGAGGAACTGGAGGAGTCGAATGAATTCCTAACAAGGACGCTTATGACTGCGTATAACAAAGCTTGCCCTCTAAGAAGATTCAGAGGAAAAGCAAAGCCGCCATGGTGGAGCAATGAGCTGAGTCTTCTAAGAAGACAGGTCAAAGAAATGTTTAAGCTCGCAAAGACCGCGGAAAGCGAAGCGTGTCGGGACGAGTACAGGGATCTACTGAGGATCTACAAGCGTGAAATTACCAGGGCGAAGAGAAACTCATGGAAAAGTTTCTGTACGGACATAGAGTGCTCCAGCGAAACAGCACGGTTGAAAAAAGTCCTAGCAAAGGGAAACATAGTCCAGGGACTAATAAAGAAAGAGAACGGGGAATGGTCACGTAATAGGTAGGAATCCCTTGAGGTGCTTCTCGATACACATTTCCCATCGGGAGACGGTTTAGAGGAGCCAGCAGACATCACTCACACTTCGATCACGGAGCTAGTAGTGCCGGGCTTGGTGACCGATACCAAGATCGAGTGGGCAGTGAAGACGTTTTCTAAGTTTAAATCGCCGGGCCCAGATGGTATATTCCCGGCCATGCTACAAGTCTCAAGTAGGGCGGTCGTGGAATGGCTTAAAATAATATTCGATGGGTGCATACGACTGAATCATGTACCGCACTCTTGGAGAACTGCTCGTGTAGCTTTTCTACCAAAGGCGGGGAAGATCGGTCACATGTATTCCAAAGACTATAGATCCATTAGCTTAACATCATTTCTGCTCAAAACCTTTGAGAGGCTGATAGATGTGTACATAAAGTCCAACGTGGATGAAAAGCTGCTCTCCACAACACAGCATGCGTACACCAAAGGCAAGTCGGTTGACACCGCATTGCATAGGGTGGTAATAAGCATAGAGAAATCCCTGGAATATAAGGAGTATGCTCTAGGAGTCTTCTTGGACATTGCCGGGGCTTTCAATAATGTTGCAAAATGGGCGATTATGGATGGTCTTAATTACATTAAAGTACATCCTGCCTTAATCAGATGGATCGGCTGCATGTTAAATTGCAGAAAGATTACATCACAATGGGGATTGTACGAGGCCACGAAATCAGTAGACAGGGGCACGCCGCAGGGAGGGGTGCTATCACCTCTGCTGTGGACGCTGGTCATCAACCAACTGCCCAGGCAATTCGATGAGGGACCCGTAAAACTTACGGCTTACGCAGATGACGTTGCAATTGTCATAAGTGGAAAGTGCCTTCCAACGATTAGTTCTTTGATGGATCGGGTGCTTCGCGATATTCATACCTGGGCATCTAATGTCGGGTTGAAAGTCAATGCGGAGAAGACGGATATGGTCTTGTTTACAAAGAGGTACAAGGTCCCAAATTGAACCAGGCCTAAGTTAGGAGGGATTACCTTACAGGAGAAACTTTGCACAAAATATCTAGAAATCATCCTAGACAGTAAGCTGTCATGGAAGCTCAACGTGGAGGAGGGGGTGAAGAAGGCCTCAACGGCACTCTATGCATGTAAAAGAACACTGGGGTGTACGTGGGGCTTATCGCCCTCTCTTTGTCATTGGGTTTTTACAGTGATTGTAAGCCCTATTCAATACCAAACAAGGGTGGAAAGCCACACATAAAACAACATACCTCAAAAAATTAGAGGGGGTATGCAGACTATCGATGCTTAACATTACGGGAGCCCTTAAAACAACACCGACGGCTGCACTGTATGCCATTCTTCAGATTCCACCTGTAGACCTGGTAGCAAAGAACATATCATTAACAACTGCAACCAGGCTCGGTGCCTCGGGGCAGATTGAGCGCCGACCATATGGCCATAGTAGTATAGCGTCATCAATCACAAGACGAACAGACTACATGATTCCCTATCTGCGCTTCGAGGGAGACCTTAAGGCCACAATAGAGGTGGACGGTTGGCGCAAGGGTGCGCAAATGGCGGACGAGGCGATACATGTGTACACCGATGGTTCCAAAGTAGGGGAAGGAGTAGGGTCTGCGGTATACAGCGCTGATCCGGAAATAAGCAGATCCTACAGGCTGCCGGATTACTGTAGCGTTTTCCAAGCGGAAATATTAGCCGTAACCAAAGCAGTAGAAACCCTGGAAGAGAATAGCTTAAGCTGCAAACGTGTTAACTTTTATATTGACAGTCAAGCAGCAATTAAGGCAATAATCTCGCATAGCACAGCATCTAAATGCGTGTTAGAGTTTAAGCAGTCTCTGGAGAGAATCAGGACAGGGAGAAGCATACATCTATATTGGGTCCCAGGGCATATGGGAATAGATGGGAATGAAAAAGCGGACGAACTTGCTAAAAAGGGCGCATCCCTTGAAGCTTGCTCCGTAGATGTCCCATTTAGATTGGGCGAGATTAAGCGAAGGCGAGAGGTGCACATGATCGACCAAGCGGGAAAGGCGTGGGTTCAAGCGCGGGGCTGTAAAGTGTCGAAGATTATGTGTAGGTCTTACAACCTTAGACTAACACAGTTTCCCCTATCATTAAAAAGAGAGGACTGTAGACTCATGACGGGTATTCTGACTGGACACTGCCTTCTGACGTCACATGCCTTTAAACTAGGCTTGGTCAGTGATAGCAGATGTAGGAAGTGCGGGTTGGAAGAGGAAACGATCGAGCACGTTCTGTGCTCGTGCCCTGAACTTGCCAGGCTAAGACTCCAGTTATTAGGAGTGATACAGCTGTCAGATCTAGAAGCAGCAAGTGGCTTAAGTCCTAGGAAGCTTCTAGTATTTGCCAAGAGGACGGAGTTATTTTATAACATAGGTCCTGGTTTTTGATAGGGTTTTTCAGTTTGGTCGTTAAAAACAAACTTCTGGTAACACTACGGACTCAATCAGTCTATGTGAGGTCGTCATGGACCGGCCAGTTCAACCTACCTACCTTAACAAATTTATACGTCATACTATTGTTTTTGATTCTGTTGAAAATTTGTTATTGTGTTTAATAATAGCACTAATGCTATTCACTGCGATCTAGAGACTTTGGCGGAAGTTCAAAATCGTATAGTTTCTTCATTTCCAGGTATAAAATTTAGACATACTGAATTGCTTGTAATAGATTTGACAAATAAAAATGATCAGCTTGAAGTTATAACTGCTGAACATAATCGAGCCCAGGGTTGTTTTTTTGAGAATTTTAAGCAAATTATTAGTGAGTATTATTTTCCTGAAATTAAAAAAACTTTAAAATCAATTGTTACAAACTGTAAAATATGTTTGGAGAATAAATATATACGAAAGCCCTCTAACCTAGTAATTGGGAGGACTCCAATACGAAATTACCCTGGCGAAATCCTACATATTGATATTTTCATAACAGATAAACAGTTTTTCTTAATTTGCGTAGATAAATTTTCAAAATTTGTTGTTGTTAAACCAATTGCGTCTCGATCTTCTTTGGATATAAAAGATGCTTTACTTGAAATTTTATTACTCTTCAAAAACACGAAAATAATTGTTTCAGAGGTTTTACTCAACATTAATGGAAATATCTCGCTGTATTAAAGAGCAACAGCAGTTAAATGAGACAGTGGACCTTGTTTTGTTGGCAACAAATAAATATAATAATAGCATTCATTCAACAATAAACTCTAAACCAATTGAAAATTTCAAAATTGTTCGGCTAGTGAATTAAGTAAAGTTTGGGAGAGATTATTTAAGGTTCAGGAAGAGACTTTAGAAAGATGCAATAAAGATAAAACAATGAAATCATATGAACCTGGGGAAAAAGTTTTCGTAAGGAGAAATAGGCGACTAGGAAATGAATTTGATGAAATATTTGTAGAAAGAGTAATTGAAAAGACCCTTGGTACATCAGTTTTAATCGAAGGAAAAAGATTCATAAAGGCAATCTAAGATGAGAAGAAACATTAAATTTTTTTATTAAATTTTCATATTGGTTTGATTGTAATGTCAATTTTGAATATTTACATGTATTCGATTATGTTGTTTAATGGATTCTTGTTGTTAAATTGTGAATTTTAAGTTATTATATCTTATGATATTTCAAACGCTGTAGTCATACAGTAGAATTAATCCTATTAACTCAAACGAGGACGATTCATATTAAAAAGGGGGAGTAGTTAAAGTATTATACTGTATGGCTTTGGTGTGAAAGAGTTGTCTTTGAGATTTTTGATGAGTTTGAAAATGTAACATGAAAATTTTTGAAATTTCCTACGGAATAAAATTGTTTCTGATCAACAAAAGATCTCCATAAAATTTTTTGATAAAATTATTATTATATATTGTCCCACAATATTCTTTATTGCCAATGAAACTCAGGTAGATAAGCTACAAGTTATGCAAAATAAAGCTATGAGTTTATTTAATAATTTGGGAAAAATTTAAACAACGTGACATCAGGACGGACAAGCCGACAGCTGTTTCGATTATACCTTGTAAATCTCTTCAAAACCCTTTCTCCCGGGAGTGGGATTTGAACCCGCACTCCTACGATGGTTGAAGTGTTACAAACGCATGCAGCCATGCCATGCCTTAGTTGTTGTAAACCTTATCTCAATTGCCTTCTTTTCTTCATTCATACAAAGCTATGAGATTTATATTAAACATGAGGTATGATACTCCCATTACTAGCATGATAGAAGCACTAAACTGGTTGAGTATAAAACAGCTTATATTCTACCACAGTATGAAATTTGTATTTAACCCCTTGTTGTCTGACGGTACTCTCCAGTACCACTTCTGATTTTGCTACTTTAAAAGCAATCAATAAGTTTTTTACATTATGCAGACCAACGGTACTTTAAAGTACAAAACATAGAACATATATAACGGAACTTTTAATAAAATTCGTGGATTCTTTACTTTTATGCTCATTTCAAGTAAGTTTTTTCCATAGTGCGGTCACAAATTAGAGGTGGTGTATTATTTGAATTATATCTTGCTAAATTCTTTAAATATTTCTACTAAATATAAAGAAAGTATAAGTTTTGTGAATTTGGTGTTTAGCTTTGAAGATACAAAGAACTTTACTTTTTTTGTTTACCAGTGATCTTTGATTTTTCGAAGGAGACTTGTAAGTGCCGCCGGGCTCTGTTGTCCTTGTATTTTCAGATTTTTATAAACAGCTTTTTGCAGATACTAGTGGATAAACTCTGGAGTTCACGGAAGATTTTTGTCAGAAAAAAAAGTGAATTTTGGGCATTTATAGACATAAACTTTTTTATGGGCTACCATCACCCGCCAAGTTATCGTCATTATTGGAGTACCAGCGAAGATCTGGCTGTGCCCATAGTACCAAAAACCATGTCCCGAAACAGATTCGATTCAATCTTACGTTTTTTGCACGTAAATGATAATTCTAAAATTCCAGAAAACAATAAGGATCGACTGTTCAAAATTCCCTCTATGACTGAAGGTCTGAATCAACGTTTTCTTCAGGTACACATATTGCCCTATGAAACCAATTAAGCGTGGTTACAAATTATGGTGCTTGGCGGATCAACGCGGATATATCAAAGAGTTCTCTATATACTAAGGAAAGGACGAAGCTGTTGAAGAAAAGTACGAAGGATATGGCCTGGGAGAGAGAGTAGTTTTATCTCTCACAGAAGAAGAGTGGGGAAAAAATAAGTACGTGTACTTTGATAATTATTTTACATCTGTCAGGCTACTAGAATTTCTACAAACGCAGAAAGTTTTTGCTTGTGGAGCATGAAAGCGGACAAGAAAATGAAGAGGCGAGTTCGATTCACGAACAACTATGAACGGTGTAACTTTTTTTAAATGGATTGATAACAAGCCCATACTGTTGGCTTCCTACTTCCATGGCACTGAGAAGAGTAATGTCCAACTGCAATTAAAGATTATAATTCATTCATGGGTGGCGTAGATCATGCAGATCAGTTTCAGATAGGCAGGCGATCTAAAAAATTGTGGCAAAGATTGTTTTGGGGGCTCTTGGAAATAGCTTTCATTAATTCCTACATTGTATATTGCCAAAGCCATGATAAAATGACTCCTAGATTATAGACGATCCGTTGCACAAGGCTTAATGACGCAAAAAGATGTTGCCAACAAACGTAAGTTGAGTCTTACACCAACACCCTAAAGCAAAAAACGTTGTGGAAAAGGTGAGTTAGTACCAAAAGATGTCCGATTAGGTAATTTGGGAGTACATTGGCCAATATTTGGAGAAAGTCGAGGAAGATGTGAAATGTGCAGTACAAAAAAAAATCAATCAAAACCGCATTCGAAATGTCAACACTGCGGAATATTTTTGTGCTGTAATGACAAAAAAACTGTTTTTCCGAGTAACATGGCATTAAAGCATAAAAATATGAGCTCTTCAAGCCCGACGGTACTTCTGATTACCATATCCTTTATTTTACATTGTAGTATAGTCCTTGAAATATTTTGTAAATTTTTTTTTTTTGGTTAATAATACATGCCTTTGAATAAAAATATACTAATATATACAAAAAATATACTTTTCTCGGTTTGGTCAATAAGGGGTTAATATTAAGCACGGTAAATTACCAACATACCTCAGCGAAAAGCTTATATGTATATGTAAATGATGCACATTCATGCGTAATCAGAAAAAACAATAATTTTAGATTACCTCTTTTCAAAACAGAAGTGGAAAAGCAAAATATATTTTATAAGGGCCTGAAATATTTCAATGAACTTCCTAATCACATAAAAAGTAGTAATAACTTCAATACTTAAAAAAAGAAGTTTATTGGTGCATTGTAAAACCCTTCCAATAAGATAAAGTTTTTCTCCTTTTATTTTTTACATGATATATCTGATACTGGAGCGCGAAAAGGGAATGGTAGTATCGGAAGCAGCAAAATATAATGCATCCAGCCCTAAGGAAAAGAAAACCGGTCGCCACCTGTAACTTCAGACAGTTCCAACAACTAAATTTCGCTGGAATTCGGTATTTTCAGCCGATATTAACTGTTGCTTATCGGAATCACTCGCATTCCGACAGCATTAATATAACAATAAAATTATATGATGTGTAACGAAAATAAGGCCAAACAAAAGTTGGAGCAGGGGGATTGGAAACACGTCCCTTTCAACCTCCCATTATATGTTGAGCTGTGCTGATCGGAATCTTCATGCATTCCGATAGCGTCTTTACTAAACAAAGTTGAGGGGTGATTGAATACACGTTATTTTCAATTTCCAACATCCAAAGACATGTTTAGCTGTGTTGATCGGAGATTAATACATTCCGACAGCTTAATATACAAATATAATTGAAAAATATAAGTTCCAAATTTTATTGCCTTAAGCTGGCAGCACTGGAGGATTGGAAACGCGTCATTTCCAACCTCCCTTAAATGAGTGGCTCACAGACTCGTCCGTTTGTCACTCTAGTAAATATGCTGATCGGAATCACATGGCATTCCAACAGCATATTCAATAGAAATAAGTGATTATAATAATGAATTGTACTTAGTAGTTTAAGTTTTAGGCCTAATAATAAATAATAAATAATAAATAAATAAATTAAATTAAATTAAAATTTTACATATACTATACATGATTGACAATGCATGTACATATAAACTGTACCTCTGTTAAGTCATCTGGAACAAGAAATCTCAACTGGACATCGGTAATGGAACAAAGCGGTACATGATGTTCGGTATCAGCATGATTAACGTTTGATTGAGGCAGGTTATGTTTATTGTACCTGAAATTAAACATTTTTCAAATTAGTGAAAAACTCAATAACAAAATTTAGCGTAAATTAACTTTAACTAGTTTAAAATCACAAAGCATATCATAGGGTAGCATAAACGGTGGGCATAATATACATACATACATAACATAAAATAACACAGCTTAACGTTCCTTTTCTTTCATTTCATTTTTTTTTACCTTCTTTTTCCCGCGTTCCTGTCCCGGCGTTCCAAGTAAGCACCGCTGTTCTCATATGACAAACACAGCTGTGTTTGTGTAGATATACAGTGATGTTCTATGAAATAGAGCCAGACACTCTCAAAATGATTTAAATGAAAAAATCTCAGCATCCGATGGATGCAAATATTTTATTTTGCTAACAATTTATGTTCGACTAGCTCGGCATAAAATCTCTTCGGAGGTTATCTACCTACATCCAGTACATTTTGTTAGGATTCGGCAGGGATACCTTCTTTTCTGGTCCCCCAATTTACTCTTCATGGATTTGAGAACCACTTTAGCTTCTACTAGTCAAGCTTTTATAGGATTACAAGTGTGACAGTCATATTAAACTCCGAAAATCATAGTAAAATGTAATTCAAAATTATATTGCACTGTAAAGCATCCGGCATAACCTAAAAACGGAATACATTTTATGATCTCACTGACTGCTCAGAAATCAAGTGAAGTCATTATTAGGTGAGATGAAATCAAAGCGAATATCTTTAGACACCGAATTATTTCTCTAGAGCAATTTCAAAATGGCAAAACATAGCGATAGGACCATGTTTTAGGTATGATTCCCACAAGTTACTTAATTTGTATCGAAACTATGAGGAATGCTCAATAATACAACACGATTTTAAGTGAAACCTTGTTATGACATTTCTATAAATCTCTCAGCCGAATAACAAGCCCAAACTCATAAGCCAAGGAGAAGACGAGAAAAGGACACGTTCTTATAAAACACATGTTGTTGTTGTTGTTGTAGCGATAAGGTACTCCCCGAAGGATTTGGGGAGTGTTATCGATGTGATGGTCGTTTTTCGGATACAGATCCTGTACGCTCCGGTAACACAGCACCATTAAGGTGCTAGCCCGACCATCTCGGGAACGATTTATATGGCCACATTAAACATAGAACATTTGAGCTGGCCGCCTAGTCATCAGATCTTAGTATTATAGAAAATGGATGTGTAGTTATTGTAGTCACTCTCGCAGTGGGATATGAGAGCAATAAAAAGTATTGTCAGGGTCTATAAGTAATAGCTCAGCAGGCAGCAATAATTATGGACACCCGACCAAGTTGTGTGCTCAAATTAAGTGCCTTACTTCAATTTGTATTTACAGTTTAGTGGAATTTCAAGTAATAGCATCACATGACGTGACGAAAGGTAAGAAATATCTCCTGGCTCTATTTTAAGTCAACCCCATAGTAGAACACTGCAAAGTTTTAAGTTTTTGGGGAAGTAATTTCGACTTTATGAATTGGATTGATGTATCAATATGAAGCCTATACAGTTTCTATCTACATATTAGTAATAAAAACTTTGAATATTTTCCTTAGTTTATTTATTTATTCGATTTTGACAGTGCTTGACTCTATTTCATGGGACATCTCTGTAAATATTTTTGTATGTGGTCCAAAAAAACGAAATACATAGTTTAATATTGTAACGAATTTACTTGCAAATCCTCTTATTTGCAATCCTCAGCTAAGTTCGAATCACTAAACTGTTGAATAAATAACTCCAATTTGTAATAATGCAAAATGGCCTTTATTAAAGTACTTCACAATAACACTCAAACTGTGCAACGAATAGCTTGCCTAATAACCAAACTGATTGATAGCTCAAATGAAACTCTACTATTCAAAATAATACTGCTCTTGCTCGCTAGATAGCGTCTTAGTCGAAACTGCTTGACAACTCAAATCAAACTGAATTCCAGCACCTCTACAATTGCCGCCTTTTATACTCTTGGATTTCAACGTTCGCATCTTCTAGGCGCTTCCAGAATCTACTAGTCCAGCAGCTCTCAAACTTCTCAGCTGTAACTACAATTGCAAAATTTTATAGTTTTTCTCATTGCATACTTTCAGGAGTATCTCAGATATATGCATGTGTTTGTGCATTGACTCTCCGCTGCTCGTATACGTACATGGTACATATATGTAGACGCAATTATTGTTTCGTTTATGTAGATACATAATGATTGAATTATTGATGTGAATTCACGTCACTGCTTAGCATCGGCTTAGAGACGATAGCATCGCTCAGTGCTGCTAACATTCGTTACAATATTGTAATGCTGTTATTCAGTTTGTATTATACCAAAAAACACAAAAAAAAATACCTAGAGATGGGAATGGGTAAATACCCAAATGGTGAATACCCGGTAAATTTGGTATACTTATATGGTAAAAATGGGTAAATACCTAAATATTTACCCAAAATTAGGGTATAAATTTTTATAATATTGTAACGTACAACTAGTGGGGATCCGCCCCTTTGCGCAATCAAGGTGGAATGTCCCCCAGCTAGCTCAGTGTAAGGGGCCGGGGACCTTAACCCTTGTCCAGCTTGATGCTGGGCTGATGTTACAATCATACCCTGTAGAGATGCATACACCTCGCGGGAAGCGCACCCCACCTTGGACCGCTCGATTCGTTTTGCCTTTCAGCGGATACCCTTTGTTTCTGCTCCGTTGACCCGTAGTAGTTAAACTACGCACAAAAACAATCTCTGGCTTATAAATAATATACCTTCATTACAAATGTTACTCCAACCATCACATTGCAAATGTAAGTAGCTTGACGACCTTAGTTGTGTGGTTATATCGCTTGCCATTTCATTGTGTAATTTGTTTAAATACTTACAAGAAACTGGCTTTCTGTTCGGCAATTTGTATGAAGGTTGTAATTCCTTAAAAAACTCTACCCAGGGTGGATGCTCCACAAAATGGAGTACCAGATACAATTATAGCCTTGGATAATTTTTCATGTAATATCTCTTTAAACTCATCCGCCATTACTTGCACTAAGTTCCATGATTGGAGAGAGCTGGATGAGCTGGAAATATCGCTAGCATTAATGGAAGGGGAATTCGAAATTGTTCCTGAATCACAGGGATTCAGTGATTTTGTTAACATTCGCCCATTTGTACACTGTACTGCAGTATTTGCAAGAAACTGATTTGGCTTGTGACTCAAAATGTTTCCATATTTTAGCGCTCTTGGTTTTCCCATGATTTAGCCTAAAAGAAATTCAGACTTAGCGAATTTCATTGGTATTGTCTTTTTAACAATACATACTGTTTCTACAATTTTAATTGTTTTGGTTGCGCAAATAAATGTAGATTTGTTATATTTTATCAACATTCACTTTTGGAAAATCAAAACAAATATGTATTTTCAAATGACGTCTACATTAAATTTCTGACATATAATTCCAACGAACCTCAATTCAAATGCTTTTGAAAATAAAGGTAGAAAAAAAAATATTCTGGGAATCCCGTCTCTAAAAATGCCCCAATATTTTTTTTACATTCGTTAAATTGGATGATCTTAATTTTTTAAGTTAATAAGGCCCCAAAAGTTATCAAAGAATGCATCTGAATTATTTTAAAACGCTGAGATCAGAAAAATTTAATAAATCGTATGATCTCTGCAAAAACAAAAATTCAGGTCCAACTAAAAAACTGTTTAAGATTTTAATTAAATCTTTTTTAAAACCTTCCCCCCCCTGTACATAGTAATGCCTATATTAGATTTATTCAGTAACTCAAAGCTGACGATTGAATAGCAAAAACCCACAAACTAATTTGTACACCGTCATTGGTACGCGATTGATTCTAATTAAGTGGCCTCGAATGCTTTGGTTGATCTAAATGTATGTATCTCACACACTTGTTCATGCGTATACTATACTATATACAGGTATTTAAGTTTTAATGACTTTTAGGACGAATTATAGTTATAGTTTATCGGAAGTATAAGTTTTGTAGAAAAAAACATCATCATAAAGTATCGACTTTAATCGGCCTTTTATTGGATTTACTGTTTTTTTATCCGAATCCGATACTTTTTACACCATAACTTTTAACTTTGCTTTTTTTAACACCACCACCACACATTACCCAGAACTTGAGTTGAGCTAGAGTGACGCGAGTTTCCCTAGGAAGAGTGCGTTCCTCTTCTGCGACTTCTGGGTATTTTTCTTTGAGAACTGGATTCGACGGGCAATTCCTGGTACGACGCCTATTTGTGGATATCACTGAGGACCTGCTTGTGCCCTTATGCTTCATACGGCTGTGATTTCAGTTGCCGTATTTGCTCATAATGCATACGGAGATGACCCCTAAAGCCCTTGGGAGGTGTAGCCTCATCAATCAAATGTGTTAGGAGGCCCAGGTGTCTGGGTATTCAACAGAAACGGTTTGTTCAGCATTTCATTTCTCTCCGTAATGGGGAGTACTGTTGTTGTTGTTGTTGTTGTAGCGATAAGGTTGCTCTCCGAAGGCTTTGGGGAGTGTTATCGATGTGATGGTCCTTTGCCGGATAAAGATCCGGTACGCTCCGGTACCACAGCACCATTAAGGTGCTAGCCCAACCATCTCGGGAACGATTTATGTGGCCACATTAAACCTCCAGGCCATTCCCCCCTCCCCACCACCAAATTCCGTGAGGAGCTTGTGGGCGCCAGAGCCTCGTCTGTTAGTGAAACAGGATTCGCCGCAGTTAGGTGAGGTTGACAATTGGGTTCGGAGAAGCTATATATTGCGCTGGCAACCTGAAGGGTTGCGTTACACAACCCCTTGAATCTGGTATTTTAGTCGCCACTTACGACAGGCATATCTACCGCGGGTATATTCTGATCCCCTAACCCGCTGGGGCAGTACTCTTGCCTCATTGTGTAGGTGGTGTTCTGGGGACATAAGAATACAGCCAGTAGCGGTTCTGGATATTAATGTCTGGTTTCGCTCGTCGTTAAAAGGTGCCTTTTAAATTGTTAAAGAAAATTCTTAAACAATGATTGGATTCTGGTAAGAATAAAAATACATATCGCATACTTCATTTATTGTGCCTGTCAATGCTATTTCCGACATTCTTATACTCACCAAGTAAACTGTGCCATGGAGTTGCATGTAGTCGCATCCGATGACCACTTTGGAATTTCCGACAGGACCAAAGCGGCTGGTAAGATAATCAAGAGAATTTTGTACTTTTATTAGATACGATTAGCTTTTTTTGTATTGACTTCGTTTTGAGCCTTTATTTAAGTGTAGGAAAGCCAGTGGCCTTGTCCAACAACAGCTTCGAACAAATCATTGACCTGCAACTGTTATATTTTTATGAATAATGCTCAACACCACGACTCCAGACCACTTTTGAACGTAGCCATCAATTCTTCATTTATCATGGCACACAGACATTTGTTATTCAATTGCCTTTAATTACTTAAACGTCAGCCGCAGACAACCGCACATTATTTGTAGACATTTTTATTGCAATAAAAAATGTTTAACTTTCTGCGCGCTTCGAAGCAATAGAAATCGCACGAAATGTAAATTTTTTGTATTTTGATTAATTTGTTAAATAGAAAAACTAAGCACAAAAACAACACAGCTGTCAAAATTATTGAATTCGGCGTGCTGCCACACAACGCATAGGCAATAATGTTATTTTAACAGAGCTCTTGTATTTACATAGGCAATAATGTTATTTCAACAGAGCTCTTGTATTTACATAGGCAATTATGTTATTTCAACGGAGCTCATTGACAAAGTTTCTCGCAGTGTGGCAGCACTGCGTTTTCGAACTGTCAAACAAGCCAACGTAATAAAACCGCACTACGTTTTTTAGCGCACGCAAACAACCGGCGTTTTTTGCCCCAACCCAAATAAGCATGCGTTGCATTGTTTACTATATAGCTATATAGTTTGGCAGCTTAATTCGAGGTTATGTTGCGAATAGAGTGGAAGGCACTCGCAGGCCGTGAAAATAGGCACTCGAATGGAGTGGAATGAAGAACAGTAGGAAGACCAGAGTTACATTGGATCAATCATTGCATCAATATTAAAGATAAATTTAGAAAAAATAATTAAATACTTGAGTATAAGCAAACATTTTCTTTCAATTACTGCAATTAAGGTGTCCTAGATGCTATATATTCCAAAATTATAACATTTTATGTCTGTTTAAAAATTTAACTTCAATTTCCTTAAGATT